>NC_071117.1:18025000-18325000 GCF_024256425.1 Clarias gariepinus
ACAGTGATGCCAGTATATTATTTTTCCCCATAACATCATGCTGTACTTAAAGCAAGAAAGCTATCTTCCCACTAAGGACACAATGATCTAACCACTTTAATCAACATCATCCTTGTTTTATTTGTATAAGTATGCTTTAGTCCACCATGAATAACCAGGTCCCTTCTAATAGATGCCATCCTGCTCCATAAATTTGTCCATCTGGAGTAAAAGGTATTATTAGGGGATTTACACATCCTGCCAAGCTCTCACTACGAACCCTGAGGCTTTTCAACACATCCTCTCGCAGGTAACTAAAAGTTTTTATTTATTCTTTAAAATGCATCTCACAGCTTATTTAAAAAAATCTTAAATGTATAATTCCTATGGAATATGTCTTGTGCATAATTAAGAACAGTCAGAGCTAGGCCAAGGGTGGCAGTCATACAGTATATCACTCACACACATTATATTTTAAGCAATTCTCTGTGAGGCTTGGTTGTTGTAGCTTTGAGATGTGCCAGAACCTCTGACCACAAAGCCACTCCTCCTAAACATAATCCTTTACAGCTTTGTAACTAAGCCTGGACCTGTTTTGTACAGTGTATTATAGCTTAACAAAGGTCACACTAAGGACATAAGCTGCAAGTAATAATTGAGACAACAGGACGGGTTGTTAAAAAAAAAAGAAGTGGAGGATCCTAAATTAACGCCACGCCACCTACATAATGCTGCACAAGATGGCCAACAATAAAAGTGTCTACAATAGAGAAAGGGAATATGGGTCTCAAGGGCCTTACAGCCATTAAAACTACATGATCAGCAGCTAATAGATCAACTGATAATCAGGTATTGAACGTGGTAATGGTTTCATGTAGCATAAATAAAGATATGCAGTATAGCCCTGTCAGCACATTTAAACTGTTAAATAAATACTTTTTATTTCAGCTAACCAAGAAGTTACTTGACAATTCAATTGTTTTTTAAGATTACAAAGAAAGAAAGAACGAAAGAACGAATGATCTTTCTCAAATGGACCTCATAATTAAAAATGTTACATCCATAAAATATTTGGTACTGTTTACATGATTTCCTTAACTCCATAACCAAACTTATGATTTCCTCAACTACCTAAACCAAACCTATCTTTAAAGCCTCAAAGTGTCAGGATACAACTTACAAGTGCATGCAAGATCATGTAAGATAAATGCCATTTATTACTCTACAACAAGGCAAAAAATCAAACACAGATAAGTCAGGCTTAGAAATTAGAAATAGGTTTGGTTCGGTCGATGAGCAAATCACGTTAGAGGGGCTAGGCAGAAATCAGAAACCAAAAAACAAAACTAGAATCACACATAATTAAGCAGTCACAGTAACAAGGCTTGGTTAACGTTCAGTCTCTCATTGGCTGGCTTGACACAAAAAAACAACAGCTAGCTAGTTTGTGTTACAATGCTATTAAATAAACTAGCATGTTTTTCAGTGTAGGATGGTCAATGGAGTAACTATAGAAAAACATAAGCATCTAGCTTGCTAACCACTCCATAATAAAACAACAGACCAGTACATCGTTAATGCTCCAAGTTACCATTAATGCTTTGTGAACCTTATTATGATACATATGCAGCTATATTTAAAAAAAAATCTAAACTCCCAAAGGGATTTAGTCTATAATTTTGTTTCTCACAGACATGTGTAGTGTTCAAATCAACTATTCTTAGGCCATTATTCACTACTTTCATGCATAAAGCTGATTGAAATTAAATAATGAACACTCCTTGTTCTAAAAATATGTATAATGTAATTTTAAAGTTTTCACACATTCCGTAACATACAGTACATATTTAAAATATTTCATCCGTTTCATTATTTCAACAAAATAACAAAAACAAAACAACAAAACTCCCCCCCTCCAAAAAAAAAAAAAAATTGTTTTGGGTTTTGTTATTTGGTTTTTAATTTGTTTTCCGTTTTGTTCATTTGTATTGCATTTCTCGGCCAGTCAGATATTAGTTATTTTGTTTACCGTTTTGTTCATTTGGTTTTGAATTTGTTATTTTGTTTTGGGTTTTGTTAATTTGTTTTACACTTCAGGGCCACCGTACTAATCATATGATATCTGAATCTTTTTTAGATGGATATATTTTAAGATAAAGTATAATTATAGCCATCTGATATATAGTTTTCTAAGTGCATTGCACAGGTTTTTATTACAGTCTCAAGGTATTTGTGTCAAACATAGGTTGAATTTTCTTGTGCTCTTTACTTTAAATACATTACCAGTCAAATTTGGATACACCTTTCATTTCCAGGGTGTTTCCTGATTTTTATTTCTTTCTACATTATAAGACAATGCTCACAGAAACCAAAACATGCAACTATGTCATTTGAACAGTTTATATTAAAATGTGTTTGCTATTTATGCTCTGTGGGAAGTTTATAATAACTTGGTAATTTCTGAGGCTGTAAGGAACTTCTCTGCAGCAAAGGTACGTTTTGGTCTTGCTTTTCTAAGATGGTCTTCATTAGTACTAGCTTGGTGGTTTTTGAAAATTGACTTGACAATACTATTCCTGCAAGAACAGCTGACTTACATGTCTTAAAATAACAAATGACTGTTGTTGTTGTTGTTGTTGTCGATGATGATGTTGTTACTTAATGCCATAATTGTCATTTTAAAAAATCCAGTATCGTTCTAGAATGTGGAAAATAAATCCAAACTTTTGTCCAAACTTTTGACTGGTACTGTACATATTTTTTAATGTAAAATCAGTAGAACATTGATTGATACCCCAGATAGAAATAATAGGCTATTTAAACTGTTTAAATAGCTAATTTAACTACATTTGTGTTTAAACTCCAGATGTACTGGTTATATCTGGTTAATGTGGAACAAACTGACAGCAGAAAGGTCTCTTTCAGCAACAAAGCCATTATCCCGCTTTAATTTGCTCCAAAATTACAGTTGAAAAGGTCGGCCTTGGGTCCTCTGTTGAAACCTCCATAAACAGCTGCAAAAATGAAGTGTAAAAACAATGCTATTCTTAAGTTACTTAATGTTAGTGGAATACATTTATGAGGCGTTTGTTTAGGAAACTTGGAACCAGTCATTTGGTTTTCAAGACGGTGTTTAGGCAACTTGTAAAAGGCTAAGTGCTGAGTAATGAGGATGGCATGCTTCTGCAACACTCATACACTACATTTATAAATCAACTAAGTCACCTTAACAAGCATACAAAAACAAGCATGACCTAGATCTCTTCTATATGGGAAATAACTTAGTTTCAGGTAAATTAAGATTGCGTATTGAGTAAACACCATTTTTGTAATGCTCCTCTTAAAGGGTTCAGGGGTGACTTTTACAAAACCATGATTACATAAGGATTATTGTAAGAGAGATTAAAGATGAGTATCACTCTTTACACACTATGCATGCTAAAGAAGTAATTATAAATCACTGTTTTCTTACATCTAACATATTATACAGGTCGGATTGCTGGTCAGTCTGAGGGTGAATTGACCCAAAGACAAACACCTATTACATTGCAAAAAAATGTAATAACCACATACAAGGCAGTACAATGAAATTACTGTTATATGGATAACCTATAACAAAGTATGGTCAGTTTTTTTAAAGATTCTTAAATATTTCGAACTGAAGTGTAAATACTATTTCCAACACTCAGGTCATTATTCTAGCTTTGCTGTTATACATGAATTTGCCTGCGCTAACCATATTTGTTAACACCACCACACCACAACTGCCTTTAACCTCTGTTTTGATTTTTTAACCCTGTTGCTATGGAGACTGTCACAGGAGATGATGTTACCGCTGCCCTCTGAACTTGGTCTTGATCGAACGCTGACATTCATGATGCAGTAGAGTTCTTATGGTTGTGTGTGCACGGAAACACAAAACCATCCATGTAGTACAAATCAAAAGTTTGCACACAATAGTCAAAATTGTCAATTAACAAACAGCACCTCAGATTAGAGCTGTTATGAAGGATTTACAGAGCATAAATATCCAACACTTCAATATTACCTGTTCAAAGGAGAATACTGCATATTTTGGATGCTTAAGCATTGTTTTACATTGTAGAAAGAAATAAAAATCAGGAAAGATAAATAAAATTAGAAGGTGTATTCAAACTTTTCCCTTGTGTCGAATACTCATAAAATTATTGTTAGTGCAATATGCTTTCTTTTGAGAGTTTGTTTAACTGATGTTTTATTCATGACTGAATTCACTTAAATTTTCGATGTGGACATTCCAAATACAGGGCGTAACAAGTCATGATCAAATTCTCGTCTGCTGAACAATCAGTGTCATGAAGAGACTTTAATTCATTAGTACTCATTAGCTAAATAGAACTTGGTTCTCACTCAGCGTTCCTGGGATAAGCTGTGGATACACCTCTCCCTGATAATGATTAAGAAGTTACTAAATACGAATGAATGAATAAACATATGAGTATCCCCCGAGCATAATTAAATGCAAGGTTTTGATTTTCCATACGTAAGTCTACTGTTTCAAGCCCTATCATAACCTGAGAAGCTTAATGTCTATCAGAAATGGGCTGGCACATGGATAATCCAGAACTGTTGGGTTGGCCACAGTGACCCACTTACTGTATGTCTCTCAATCTTTGCCCAACCCCCAGCCTTGATCCCTATCTTTTTTGGCTTTTGGACTTAAATTTAAGCATTTGGCGATACATCTGAGGGTTAAGGGCCTTGCTCAAGGGCCCAACAATGGCAACTTGGTGGTTGTGGGGTTCGAACCTGGGATCTTCCAAACCGTAGTCTAATGCCTTAACCATTGAGCTAACTAATTGGATTAAATATTGCATTTTGAATAAAAAAATTATATATATATATATATATATATATATATGCATTTGGAAATTGTTTGGAAAGTAATGAGCATATTTGGCTGCTGGGTTATCCTAATCATTTACGAGATGTTTAGAACATCTACAAGGCTGTTTTTCCCCTTGTGGTTCAATACACTTTTATTTTCTCTAAATCACAATCTCTCAATCTCCTCCCCACACACATAAAGAGAAGGAGAGAGAGAGAGAGAGAGAGAGAGAGACAGCTGCTACTGAGTTCCCCAGACGCCTTTGTTTTTGTTTAGTAAGCCGCATCATTGGTGGAGGCCTGGGTCTGAAGGGAACAGGGAGTGAAAAACGCACAAAGAGACGATGGAGATGGTTGGAGGGGGAGAAATGGTACATGGGCCACATGCCATGGGGCCAAAGCACTCTATCCCCCTACCCCAAAGCCTGCCTCCCACTAACACCATTATGTGTTATAAAGGACCTGTCAGTTTTAGAAACACTTAAAACAGAGCAACATTTGTCTGCGTACAGTTTATTCATTTTTTTTCTTTTTTTATTTCTAAATTTTTGTAGTTATGCATCCAGAAGATATTTTTTAATGAAATAAAAAATTGCTATAATTTAGTTTAGAAATAAATGCTATCACTTATTTCACTGTTTAATCTGAAAATATAATACACTCAACAGCATTGACTCGTCAATACAGATTTTATCAGGGGAGAATAACATTAATCTTTATAGCTAGTGAATGTTTAGAGCAACCCTGTAATAACCAGTTAACAGTCATCCAGCATATAGACTAGCAACTAGTTTTGTGTCCTTTTGGATGTCCCATTGTTCTACTGCGTTTGATACAGCAGATATACTTTCTGAATATCATTTCCTAGGGTTGCCAGGTTTGGGGAATATTTTCAACCTATATTTCCAACTTCTTCTTTGTCTTTCGGCTGTTCCCTTTCAGGGATCGCCACAGCGAATCATCTGCCTCCATCTAACCCTATCCTCTGCATCCTCTTCTCTCACACCAACTAACTTCATGTCCTCTCTCACTGCATCCATAAATCTCCTCTTTGGTCTTCCTCTAGACCTCCCGCCTGGCAGTTCCAACCTCAGCATCCTTCTACCGATATATTCACCATCTCACCTCTGAACATGTCCAAACCACCTCAATCTGGCCTCTCTGACTTTATCTCCAAAGCATCTAACATGGGTTGTCCCTCTGATAAACTCATTCTTGATCCTATCCATTCTTGTCATTCCCAAAGAGAACCTCAACATCTTCAGCTCTGCTACCTCCAACTCTGCCTTCTGGCTTTTCTTCAGCGCCACTGTCTCTAAGCCGTAGAGCATCGCTGGTCTCACCACTGTCCTGTACACCTTTCCTTTTATTCTCGCTGATACTCTTTTATTCGCACAACACACCTGACACTTTTCTCCACCCATTCCAACCTGCCTGTACCTGCCTCTTCACCTCCTTTCCACACTCTCTGCTGCTCTGGACCGTTGACCCCAAGTACTCAACTTATATTTCCAACAACAACAAAAAAAATACACGAACGACTTAAAACTACATCAGTTTGGAAAAAAAAAAAACGAGAAACGTTTTTCTCCTTTTTCTCAGCCACTGCACACCCGTTTCTGATATACAGACATCATCCAAACCGCAATTCTCTTGGCCGTGAAGTATTTTTTAAAGTAGTCCACTTTAAGGTAACAAAACACAGCCCTGACAACCCTCTCATTAACTTCCCTGTCCACTGTTCCTCCTTTACTGAAAAAGATGACTGAAAGCAAGTATGGAGCAGAGTGATTCCTGCCCCTGTGGATCTCTATTAGTGCATGTTGCAGTTCCTAAGTTTGATTTATCAAAAATAAATCTATAAAAACAAAATTGGACACTCAGCCTGCTGTTGCACAATTGCACAGCATTTAAAGAGGTGACCAAACCAACAGAATAACAGCAGATTTGTCAAAATTTCTGAAAATTATTTTTCTCCTAACAACTTTTGTAGTTAAAAACTATTTTTGTTTGCAAACACACACACACACACACACACCTTCTCAAAAAGGTGTGATATGTCCCATGTAAACAGAAGCAGGTCATGACTCTTATGTCGCTCTTACACTCTCCCTAAATTATCACAGTTCTTAGGTTTAAACCCGTTTCCTGATCCTGTGCCATAATCCTTTTTGGACAAAATTTGCATGGGTGGAGTCACATCATGGCATCAAAGAAATGGGCAAATCTAAACTCCCAATGCAAACTAAAGGGATTTTTTTTAGCCCTCAGAAATGCATGGTTCTGCATCATTTACCTTCTTGAAATTCTGCCTTGATTACTTGAAAATGCATTTATGTAGCTATGTTAATGATAACCATGTGTTTGTTGCTTAGAAAAAAAGCATGTCAGATTACAAAAAAAAATAGAAGAAGAATAAAGATAAAGAGATCTGGAATTAAAATTACCCAAATGTTACACAGACATAACGCCTTGAGTAAATAAACGGAGCCCATTTCAGAAATTCTTCGTGTCGTCCCTCATAAAAAGCAACATTCACAGAGGATAATAATCAGCAATTATTTGGACTGAATTATAAGCCTTACTAAGAGAATATTTGTCCATAGAGTAGTAGACTTAAAGTAGTGGGCTACATGAGCGGTAATTAATCATTATAAACCACTGTGCAGTAAAGGAAAAACAATTATCGAATTAAAAGCATTATATGCTTCACTGCACATGGACAGAACCTTTCCTATCGTGGTGTTCAGCTCATCCATGTAAACATTAGTCACTCTCAACTGAGAAATACTGAGGGAGCAACTCTTTCATGCTAATGAAGATACTAATGAATCATCAGTTTCCACATTGATATGTTTCATTTAAAGGATACTTGAATACTAGAAAATGTATATTTATTTTCGATATAATACCGATCGTATATTTCATTTAAATAAAGATTTCAACTATAAGTTAAAACATTTCAGCTAATCTTTTTGCTGTTGTTTTTTATTTTGTATTTTGCAAATGTGCGATTCATAAAATAACTTTTTGTTTTTCCTTAACTTTCGTTTAAAACACAATGAAGCAATCCTTCACACGTTTTAATGTTCTGAAAATGTCAATGTAACAGGATTATTCTTAATTTTCAGTAATCAAAAGCTATAACGTAATACAAGTGTGTTCAATAATGTTGTCATAACCACCCAGGAAGGAATTCCCTGAAAATTCAATCAAAAAGAACTCAAATAATATCATCCAGTAAATTTTAAAAATGACTATAGTCACTCGTTAGTATGACGCAAGGCAGCATAGTGGCGTAGTGGCGTAGTGGTTACCACTGTCGACTAAAACCTCCAGGGTTCGATTCCCAGCTAGTGTGCTTGGTGAGTTTCCTCTGGTTACACGGGTTTCCTCCCACAGTCCAAAGACATGCAGATTAGATAAATTGGCCATCCCAAAGTGTGTGTGTGTGTGCTCTGAGATGGATTGATAAAGTAGGTTGACTGTCATTTCCAAAGTATATGATTGTGTGTGTGTGCTTGTGCCCTCCAATGGGTTGGCACTTCACCCAGGATGTATACTGCCTTGTGTCCCAAGGTCCCTGTGATAGGCTCCAGACCTCCTGTGACTCTGCACAGGATACGCAGTATAGATAATGTCTGTTGATTTTTTGGAGAGAAACGATTTTTCTCTTTTATTATCTGTTCACGATAATAATTGTGTTATTATACCTTTCCAAAAGATAATGCCTTAGGATGAAATGTTCCTGGGAATGGATTGTAACACCATTAGCACTAATAATCTCTTAGTAGAACTCTCTACTGCTTGGCAATATGTCCTCAGCCTTGCTTTCTTCGTCTGCAAAAGATTGCCCAGAGCTTCTGGTAAAAAACGCCACTGCTCCGCCGTTCCTGTGGCAACAGCAGACATACTTTGGCGCGCATCATGCACAAGATAGCGGTCCCAAATATGAAGCAACATTCTTTTGCAGCCATTATGATTCAGTGTGTGTGTGTGTGTGTGTGTGTGTGTGTGTGTTTAATGCTAGGCAGTGAGGCGAGATGATGCAGTGTGAGTGAGAGAATAGGTGGGTGAACTGTTGCTTAGAAACCGATGCTGCAAAAGGAGCTAAATGGAAGTCACACGGCTCTCAGTGGCAATAAGAGCGGCCCGTAGGCGAATGCGTTGCCCGTGTTTGTATTCTGGTTCAGGAGCGACTCTCAATCACCGAGTCCTAATCCTAACCTGAATGCAAAGCCAAAACTCAGCTCAGTAAATAAAGGGTGCTGATGTCACATTTGAACAGAAACCGAGTAGTTTGAGCGGTTCAAACTGACCAATTATGAGATTTCCAAACTGGTATAAAGTATCTCATGGAAAATGGAACAGCCTGGTTCAATCCAGCTAAAACAATTTTGTCATTATGTATCTTAGATTTCAGTAGCCTTACTCTTTTGAAGTCTTTTGTAATTAGATTAAACTTGTTGAGTTCCATTTGAGCAAATAGTGCACCACATTTACTTTCCTTCAAACCTAATTTAGTGTTCAGAGAAAGCAAAACATATGCGCAGAAACTCTTTTTGAACAAATGTGACCATTTTTTCCCAGAGGATAATGGAAAGAAAGGAGTGAAAAGTGCAAGAGAGAAGGCAAAACCCAACATCAGGGAAACCCTTGGTTTTAACATTTGAATAGGAGTAGATGGAGATCTCCATGGAGAGTTCAGGACATAATCCAATTTGGGATGAATCTTAAATCGCTTGGCCCACAAGAGTATTATGTAAGATCCTGGACTGGGCGTTCCAAAAGATGGTTAATGGGACATCACCTGCCACCATGATAAGTAAGTAAGTAAAACGCTGTAGAAACAGCTGGTGGAATGTCTCATTCTAAATCAAGCAAAGACCTTTAGCTTTGCCCTAAGAGACAGTTTATTTATACTATTTAGATAAAGCAGGTTTCTTCTTACACACTTTCCACTTTTCCAGTGAAGTATGACATATTATTCTTAGAATATACTAAACCTAAATGTGGGATCAATCAACCCTCGCCGCAGAAGTGCTGGTGTCAGGTTAGCACGGCCAGCAGCCTTAAGTCTGTGATTATAGAGAGCTGGCTAAGGATGGGTTGTGGGAAAGTAATCATTCCAAAGACACAGTGAGAACAAATGAGGCAAGGAATTCTTTCCCATGAATCTGCTCCATTTAATGTGATTAGGGCCAGCAGCACACTTAAGAGCACATACATACACACTCTCACACACAAAACACCAGAATAATGTAATTGGCACATAAAGAGCATGTATAATGCATACGTTTCTCGATGGCTCCTACAAAAAGATACAAACCTTCTTAAGGATTTGAATAAAGGAGGGAGTATAAAGGAGGATGCGCATGTGCGTCACGAGTTAAACATACAAATGCAACAAACATTTATAAAATCCATTCCCACTGACCCTTAATCCTAATAAACAATCTATTTTATATTACTTAGTCGAACCAAAATTCTCAAGGGAAGGAATGTAGGCTTTGGGGAAAAAAGTGATTCAGTTATGCATCCAAGCAGCCAACAGATACACTGCGATTTCTCTATGCTTTATAAATAAACCTAGATTATGCTAAGCCACTTAGTTTCAAAGAGTTTATGAAAAAGACAAAATGTTAGATTGATGATCTTTAAGTATGAAAGAACTTACCCATCGTATTAAGTTTTCAGGAGTCTGGGAAGCTGGTGCTTTAATGAAGTGAGTGGAGGTCCTGCACAACAAAACAAAAGTGCTGTTCCAGTTTGTGCCCACTGTCCCGACTCGGGTCACATCAATGACGTTGCTGCTTGGGGGCACACACATGGGGCCTCTTCAGGCACAAAGGAGTGTGGAGGGGAGCTTGGGTATTGCAACAAGTGCTATCCTGAAGTTCTTTTCAGCTTTAAAAATGCATTCCATTAGTAGTGCATGTGATAATAAGACGTGATGTGACATATTGGTTCTGGTATGTTCTGCTTTAATGCTGTCTCTTAAAACATCATTTAAAGAAAAAAAATATTGAATAAATTAAAAAGAAAAGTATTGACATATATAAATAAATAAAAAGTATTGACATTTATTATGGTAGAAATAGCATACTTATGAATTTGGTAAATTTAGGATTTTAAATCCTAGTCATATTCAATGCATTGTTTTCAATGCAATCTACTTTACAGCCTGAAAAACTATAAAGTCCTCTCTCTTAGGAACCAAACACCACCCGAGTAAATTTGGGTTGTGAACACATACGAGCTTGTACAGGGTAAGAATGACTGCTCAGAGAGCGCAAAGGAATATAAATTGCCGGATGCTCAGGAAAAAAAGTAGCCATGGAAACCAGAATCCGGGCTGGCTGGGAACTCTATTCAAGTTTGGGACGTCTGGCAGAATGCCGAAGGTTCCCCGAGTGGGCAAACACGCTGATGAGCCAAGGCTCCTAAATACTGCAGCCTGAAGAGCAAATCTCCACCGTTTCTATCTGCCTACACACTCTTTCCTCACTACACAAATGACAAATCACATATCTCCCAGTCTTATAGATTTATAAAAGCTGTCATTTTAAATGACAAAAAGGTGCAGTAAAACCATAGTGTTGACATTAGCACATTTAATCACCCAACTGACAAACAATTGACAGCTCATAACACATTCAGACATTCCATTAGTAACATACACCTAATCCAGTGCATTATATTACAAAACTCTTTCTTTATCATACAAGAACAAGCAGCCAGATTGGCCACCAAAGAGCATCCATGAACAGGAAAAGTAGAAAAGAAAAAAAAAATGGATTGATGAAATGTAATGGAAGCTCTGTCCTAGTTAGTGAGAATGAGCTCTGAGATTTCGATGCATATGATATCTGCTTCCTTCATAGATTTGGAGAAGCAAAGGAAAAAGTAAAATAAAATAAAAAGTTATGTCAGGGGTTAACAAAAGGAACTGAACAGACCTTTTTACAGGCGAAAAAGGAGGCTTTACCAGAGTGTCATGAGAGAGCCTTGGAGTCTAGCATTGCACCACTGAACCACAGAAAATATTTTTTATTTTGAAAGGGTTAGACTAACAAGAACAACAAATACTCTTTTTTTTTTTTTACAGGACCAAAAGTCTTATCATTATAAATACAAATACATTTGCACAATATTCACCTCAAAATGGCAAAAAAAAAAAAAAAATGTGCTTAACAGGAAATGCTTAAAAAATAGGATACATGCTCTATTGTGTAAAAGTGTTAGTGGAGTAGCTCTACAGGTTTAGAGGTATTACAGGCCAGTATTTGGGCTGCTTGCGGTCACAGTTGCGGTCAAACGTGAGCTGCATGGCCGTTTCCATGCCTTGGATCTTGGCCGCATCTTTTCCGTAGAGTCGCTTCATCTCGGCACTCCTTCTCTCGCCTGGACGCTCAGCAGGGGCTTCAGCAGTCCACCGCCAAGAACGGTGCAGGTCCTGATCGGCTGGTACGTAGGCTTCCTGTCGCTTTGCTTCCATCTGCTGTTGCCTCTCTGTAAAACAAGATAAAAAGCTGCCGCTGTAACAAGTGGAAAATAGTCAAAATAAAAGATCAAGCAAGAGTCAGATTTACACAACTGTAACAAAAATCAGCCAAACAATGGCGTTCAAAGTATCTATCTAAAGTAAATTACAGATACATAAGAGACAGTCTGGAAAAATACTGTACTCTGTTTTGGCATGCAATAATCCTTTCTTCAAATAACACTATATACAATAATACATACAATTAACAATACATAACAATATACAAACAAAATACATAAAATTTTTGTCAATTGTTCTCAGATTGATCACCTGCTATTTCCTACTCATGAGCCAGATCTCCTCTATCATACATCAGATCCAACTGGGGACACTAAAAACTAACACATGTGAAACATAAAGTCAGCCAACGGAATAATCTTAAATTGCTGCTAAAGCTATCTCACAGAGCAGCATTGGAGCAAAAACTGCTATCTATAATATTTTGCATTGACAAGCCCGAGGAGGACAATGACTGGTTAATGTCACCGAGCAGTTTTGCCATGAATAAAGTTCCTTGGGTGGCAAATAATTTTTCAGGTATATCTGTTTGCATTTGAGGTGATAAAATGTTGCAATTCCTCCATAAACCTATAATGGTTTTGCGCTCTAAACTATTTACACTTTGGCAGGCAGAATCTTGTGTGGTCAGAACAAATAATGTGTTTAGATACTGTAATGTTTTTGATTATCTCTCCAAGTCATAGTGCGAGAGTGGTAGAGTTGCTTTTTTGATACATCCTAAGCAGCACTGGCCAACCTGTGGGACTTGATGCAGCATGTGATGAAGCGGTAAACTTATCAACGTAGAAATGTTAGTGCAAAAAAAAAGAAAAAGAAAAAGAAAGAAAGATCCTTCTTTTTCATGCACACATACTCAGCTCCTCTTTGTGGCGCTCAGTCTGAGCAAAGTATTGCCGCAGCTCGGCCGTAATGTCCATTTTGCTGACATCATATTCAAGTTCACTTTCCTCTGAGCTCTCAGACCCTTCCTCAATCTCCGGGTTGCCTTCTTCTTTCTTCTTCCATCTCCTTGTTTGAGTGGGGACTCTGTCTACTGTCTCTTCATCCTGCCAGTCTGTGTAGCGACATGAAGAGGTGGGAAACACAGGGTACAGAGCAGGGTTATACGCAGCCTGTATGGCCTTGCTGTAAGCCCGCCGGTGCCTCTGGTACCAGCTCATAGCCTGCTGGTAATGCTGCCAGTAACGGGCATAGACTGGGTGGGTGTACCACAGGTCTGTGTCCTCCTGGCTGTCCTGTTTGGGGACAAAAATGACCAACAAGGATCATATATAAGTTAACCCCCAATTTTTTTGGGGGGGTAAGTGTAACTATTATAAGTGTAGGAGCCAGAACAAAAAGTTATGTTGAATTAGTCTTTAAACAGGTCGTACTTCTCACTTAAACTCTTTAGCAGAAAATAAAAATAAGGTTTCAAACTAACAACTGGAATACACATTTTCGCATACATGCTGGCTGCATCCCAATCGCTTTTCCCTTTTACCTAGATAGTGCACTACATAGCAAGTGAAACCCGTTACATCAGTGCCACCACAGCGCCCTCTGTAGGGAGGGTGGAGGATAATGAGATACAGCCGCGCTTGCACAGGCTAGGCTAGTTTACGCAATGATATATATATTTAAAAAAAAAAAAAAAAAAAACTCTTACCATAATACCGATGTGAGTTTGCTGAAGAAATTGAAAGAATTTAAAGATAGACAATGAGTGTTTATTTATTTACTGAAAAGAAAAACAGCCAAAGAGAAATAACGTTAACGTTTATCGCGCTCAGACTTCTCTGCGATATAAACTATTGCGCTTCCGGTACGCTGGAATTGTGGGAAAATACCCGCCATGTTAAAAGACCAGCCTTGGTATCTGCATTACAATATGTGTTTTAACCATATGTGTGTGTCTGTGTGTGTGTGTTTTAAAGATGTTATTATTGTCAGCATCAGAGTATAGTGTGATTAAATAAAATGCATTATGTGGTCGTTTTTTCTTATTTTTTTTTTAAACCAGTGGAACATGTTGGCCGCCTGGCGGTCGGATTGGCACATACTCTCCACTACAGACAAAAAGACTATATAATTCATTCTACATTTTATTCGGATATAAATCTCTTAAACGCTAAGGGATTACTTTACAAATTCATTAATCATGACTTGGGTGAATTTATGCGTGAACATAAACATATGTACAGGAGCCATAAGGATAGAAACCACTGACTGCATTATTAAGAAAAGCAGGGTTTATACATTTATTTTTCAAATTAAAAAAACACAAACAACATATCATACGATATGAAATCCATAGTCGGTTTAACTGAATAACGTCTTAAACGGTTTAACAGTTTTTAAGTTCCATTTAAGGTTCATTTCATAAAATCCCGCTAGAAGTTTGTATTCGCACGCAACGCTCTGATTGGTCTTTTTCGTGCCGCTTATCCTTGTCTAGCCAATCCTGTGCAGGATATGTGCTTTATGAGGAAAGGAAATTATCTTCCCACCCGTATTATTATGGATCCCGAATGAAGTGCAACGCTCTGATTGGTCGGTTTACTCCCGTTCTCGAGCATTCGTCCAATATAGTGCAAGTAGGTGGGCTTTGTCAGAATAAGGGTAGGGAAAAAATCTACACGAATACTCCCATCTGCGTGACGACAGGCGCGTAATTTGATGACGAAGAACACAAGTGACCCGACGACGGGAAGATGGCGGAATACCTAGCGTCCATTTTTGGCACAGAGAAAGACAAGTGAGTGAAAAAAAAAGCCGTTTGTTGTCTAATATCGCGGCGCATGCAGAAAAATCTAGTTCCATTAAACATAATTGAATAACTGCAATGTGAATTGAGCATGTGGTGAAGCAATATCTAGAGACGGCGGATATTTTAATTGTTCGTGTGTGGAAAGCTAAGCTAATGCAGCGCTAGCTAGCGAACAGGCTGCAGTGGGGAGCGCGTGCGTTTTAGCAGCCAGGATTTGTTCAGAATTAACTTCTCTCAATGAGTTCTGTCTTATATTACACACTTTTTGGCGAAAATCTGATTTAAAAAAAATGAACTGTATGTGACTTCAGTCTAAATTTTACACAAACCGCACACACCAGGTTAGCCATGCCATGTTAGCCACTCTTAATTCGAAATGATTTTCATTGGCCTGATAATCAGTGATGCTAGCTGTCTTTCTAAATTGTGTTTTTTTTTTATAAACACGTTTTGTGTTACATAATGTTTATGCAGCATAAATTATGTTCCTTTATTGAATAGTTTAAAACGAAAATGAGTCAAGTTGTTGGAAATTAAAATCACATAACCTTGTTTTTGTTTGTGCATCTTGTTTTTTTCTTCCCCCTCATTCTCTTAGAGTCAACTGCTCATTCTACTTTAAGATTGGAGCATGTCGACATGGAGATCGATGCTCCAGACTCCACAATAAACCAACTTTTAGCCAGGTATGCTATTGTTTATCTCGGTGTGAAATAAACTCTCCTTTTTCTCTTAATCATCTTTACCAACACCACCACCAAGGCTTATAGATATTAGAGCAGGGAGTCACTAGTCACCAACAAGATGATGATTATCAGGATGTCTAGGGGCAGATTAATATTTTATAACAAATTTTTATAAACATCACAATAAATTTTTTTTTTTAAATCCTAGATTTTATTCTACTTAAATACCAATTTGATGGTGTTTCAGCAAATTGAAACCGGGCCTTCTGCATGGCAGACGAGAAACCTACCACTGAGCCACCGATGCCTCTTTACAATTTTAAGATTTGAACCTTTGCCAAAAAAAGTTACCATAACCCTAAAATTTGGCTCTGTTCAGCGCCATCATAAACAAATTGAACGCGAGTAATTATATGTAGTCCATTCTTTATTTATATATATATATAGTTTTGTCACTTAAAGAACAATACAAAATGATCTCAAATACACAAGTTTAACAATTAACTAAAAATGTAAATAAGCAACGGCTTTTAAAGAAACAATAATGTTTTACCGTGATACCATGGCCATGAGTGACCTCTACCATGAGTACATAATTCGGGTTAAAAGGCTTTTAAACAGAAGCTCATGCACTTGGCTCATTTATTCCAAGTTCATTGAATCATTTATGTCCATGGCTGATCAAAAGAATCTGAACTGAATAGTAGAGGAGTTTATTCTCACATGAAGGAGGAGAACATACAGGCTTAAATCAAATGGACAGCATTCGTGATAATGTTCTTGGTCTGTTTACATTCCCAGATGTTACATTGACACACATCTCATCATTCTTTAAGAGCCAGTTTACAATGTCCTACATTAGATGTACAACACTGTACAAAAGTCCTTGAGTCAGCCCTCATTTTTTTCCCCTTAAAAATGATTGCATAGTTGCTAAAGATTACAATCCTCAGCAGCAACCTCTTTTCTCCTCTTGTCTATTCCAACCACTCAGCGGTATACTAATGAGCGGCCTGATTATCTTTCATTATCTGCTACTGTTTTTCTCTGGTTCATGCCTTAAGCAATATGTTTTTTATTTTAAGCTTGTGTGATTTATAAGTAACCGGCACAGTGGCGTAGTGGTTCGTACCATGGCCTCACCTTTGCCACCTTTGCCAAAAAACCTCTAGCGTAGAGGGCTTCTTACACCTCTAGCGTAGAGGGTTCGATTCCCGCCTTAGGTCTGTGTGAATGGAGTTCTTCCATTTCCTTCCACAGTCCAAAGACATGCAGAGATTAGATATGAGGGACTGGTACGAGTGTGCCGGATCCAAAAGCTTTACAGACACTCTATTCCCCTGTCACCATTCTCGGGTCTCACAACATGCTGTTGCAGTGACGTGATGATGCTTGCACCACTAAGATGTCTCGGCCACATCGGCTAAATGATTCACCAACCAGATAATATTTGGTGTTGAAATCCTGGCTACAGCTACGAGGACTTTAAGCAAAGCAGCAAGTTCTTGGCCCAGTTGTAGGTCACTTTATATAAGAGCCAAATTAGAGAATACAGAATTTTTTTTATATAATAGGAATACCTAGTGAACTGATAGCTGTGTGTATGTACTGTATATGTGGAAACACCCTTTATTATAGACAAGTTTTGTATACTGATCTTAAATTTTCTTCTCCCTCTGCAGACCATCTTGATCCAAAACATCTACCGTAACCCTCAGAACAGCGCTCAGACAGCTGATGCCTCTCGCTGTAAGTCCAATTAATGCCATTCCCATGTTATTCAGACGAACTTGTGCACACTTGCAGCTGTGTGATTAGTAATTAGCGAAGCATGCGGTGGCCCTCACATTAAGAGAGATTAATAGCTAAAATCTTTAACGTCTAAAATATCATTTTTACTTAACTTTTTTTTTTTTTTTTCATCACATCACACGCTGTTAAAGAACTGAAAAACTCATTAGTCCTAGAAAATGGTTCTGGCCTTGACTGGTGTTGGCAACTGTTTCTCTGGGGACTTGACAGTTCGATAGTTCATGACTGGAACTTCTTACAAGTCTACCTGGGTCTTCAATAACTACCTGGACTCCATATTAACATCAATTAACATCAGCTATTATAGCTGAACTGCCTCCCACCCTACACACTGTATAAATGCAGATCATTTACTGCTTTCTGTTTCACCCAAATAAGGATGGGTTCCCTGTTGAGTCTGGTTCCTCTCAAGGTTTCTTCCTATTACCATCTCAGGGAGTTTTTCCTTGCCACTGTCGCCCTCGGCTTGCTCACCAGGGACAAACTGACCATTTTGACTCATACAAATTCACATTTCATACAAACTTAAATAATTCTTTTGACTATGTAAAGCTGCTTTGCGGCAATGAAAATTGCTAAAAGCGCTATACAAATAAAATTGAATTGAATTAGCAAATAAATGGGTGCTTGTGATCATAGTTGTAGTAGACGCTTTCACTTTCCTACTCTGTTACAAATGCAGATATTGAAACCACTTTTGTTTCTAGGTGCTGTGAGCGATGTGGAAATGCAGGAACATTATGACGAGTTTTTCGAGGTAAGTGCATGCGCGCCAATAAAAAAAAAATTGCAGTTTTGATTTTGCACATCATTTTTAATGGGCTTATTCCTTGTTTGTAGGAAGTCTTCACAGAAATGGAAGAGAAGTACGGCGAGGTGGAGGAGATGAATGTGTGTGATAATCTTGGCGATCACCTCGTCGGCAACGTTTACGTGAAGGTAAACGACTAAAACACGGATATAGCTGTTACAGGAACACATTTGTGATTATTCTCTGTTTATAAAATATATATTATAAAATTATTTTATTTATTTAATAGATTTTCTTTTTCACTTTAAAATTTTTCCTGTGCCCTCAAGGAAACTTTGTATCGCTCATCATTTTATTTATTTACTAGATGTTCCGGTGTTCACAATAAACTTTAATTGCACGCTTATGAGCAGGTTTTAAAAAATAGTTAATACCATCTGTTGAACTTTGGAATGAAAAATTTTTTTTACGCATTACTGTGAAGTGTGTGGAATAAGGGTGTAATTGCGTATATTAAGTAGATTTTAATTGCACACCCATAAACGCGTAATAAAAAATTTACACTGTCAATTTTAGTTTTGTTAAAACAAAGCCTAAATATAACCTCAGGCTTGGCCAAATACGAATGGAATAAAAACCCCATTAAAATGAGTTCAGTAGTTTTTAAGATGATGCATGGGACTGACAGACGAAAATTCCAAAGACCATCTTTGTTTTTTATTACTCATCTTACATCCCCCCAAACTACTGTTCAGCAAATATCTTCAATGTACAGGCACGCCAACTCAAGAGTTCTATCATATGTAAAAAAAAAAAAAATTCTTCCATTTTATTTTCCAATGTAGACTCTGCATCGTGGTGCGGGGGGGAATGCGTGTGTTTGGCTGTTCAAGTCAAATTTTTGACTTTTTTTTTTTTTCTTTCTTTCTGGTAAATGAACACGTAACAGCGATCGACATTTACAAAAGGCTCCAAGCACAGTACGGTGTAAAAGGGTCTTAGCCACTAAAACATTTGTATGGTGCGAAGGTTTTAAAGAAGACTCCATCCGTGAATGACGATCACGGTGGAGGTGGCTTGGAGGCCACTGTAGTCACCGACTACAGTGCAGAAGAGATGCATCTGTCTGTTGGAAATCTACACACAATCATTCACCAACACCACCTGCAGGGTCATGTCTGAGGTTTATGGTTTTGACCTCACTCTAAGCCATTTCTACATATTTATATTGTCAAAGGTGTTCCTGTGAGGCAGGCATTTCAGACTTGAAGCAGGCAGTCTGATCATGGCTCTGGCGTACTGAGAACTTGTCTGATCCAAGTATTAGTGATACTCTGGGATAGTTGCGTTGGTGTAGTATATAATTAAAGATAGTTTTTACTCTTATAACTGTACTTTGTTCTAATGTTTGAAGTTACAGTTTGATTTAAACAGAAGTGTTTTAATAACTTTTTAAATAATCAGAGCTGCTGTTGTATACTAATCAACAATACTAATCAACAACGTCTGCCCACCACGTATATAAATTTGGTAGTCTGTAGTATAAATGATGACAAACCGGCTTTGATCCCTCAGTACTTTAGACCAATTTAACTCTAATTTAAAATCTTTCTTTTGTGTGTTTGAATAGTTCCGGCATGAGGAAGATGCCGAGAAAGCTGTGATGGACCTGAATAACCGCTGGTTCAACGGCCAGCCTATCCATGCCGAACTCTCCCCGGTGACTGACTTCAGAGAAGCCTGCTGCAGGCAGTATGAAATGGGGTCAGTATAACGAGGTTGACGGAATATTTTAACAAAAAAAAAAAAAAAAAACATGTATGAGTGAAACTCGCTTCAAGCCATTACATAGAGGACACACCTGTAGGATGTTGTTTAGGGGTTTACTTAATTAAAGTAATATTACATCATGGCTGTGTCTAAGATTGGAAAGCAGCAACCGTGAACTCTGTTCATGCTTACTGCAAGCTGTATCAGTAAAGTGCAGCTGTAGCGCACATGGCATTTCTCACAGCTCTGATAATTTTATACCATCCTTACAAGGCAGCAGGTGCGTGTTTAATGGACACGTGAATCTTATTGCTAATTCCTATACAACCTCTAATAGCTTTGCTCAAGCCATTAAACAGGTTTTAGTATATCATCCTGTTTTTAACAACCAAATCTGAATGTTGGTTTTTGTTCTACACTAAATACTGTGTAAAAGTGTATGTGGTGGTTGTCACCTTTGGCACTACGCTCAAGTGACTTCCTTCCTGACCTTCCTTTGAGTTTGGTTTTGTGTATTGTTTCTACTGATTTTTTTTCTAATGTTAATCATCACTAAAAGACACACACAACCTGCTTTGACTGTTTAAGAAATGTCCAGCAGTCTGTGCAACTGCATAAAAACCCGGCTTGTATTTCATTTTATTGTTTGTGTTTTTATTTATATATATATATATATATATATATATATATATATATATATATATATATATAAATATATATATATATATAATTTTGCAAAATAGTTGAACTTAAATCCTAAAGAATTAGGGCACTGTGGCTTCCCCCAACCCCCCAACCAATGCCTGTTCCTATCTCACTGCAAAATGTTGTCTCTCCACAGGGAGTGCACTCGAGGCGGCTTCTGTAACTTCATGCATCTAAAGCCGATCTCCCGTGAGTTGAGAAGGGAACTGTACGGACGCCGTAGAAAAAGGTACAGAAAAAAAACAGCAGCAAAGTTTTGACACAAGCAAAAGTGTGACAAGTTATATTGTTTTTTTATTCTTCGCGCTATATGCTTGCTTTCTTCAGTTTCTGTTGTAAGCCTTGACATGCTGATTTGTGTCGTCTAGGCACCGCTCTCGTTCTCGGTCTCGTGAACGGCGCTCTCGCTCGCGGGACCGTGGTCGTCGTGACCGGGAGAGGAGGAGATCAAGGGATCGCGAACGCTCCGGAAGGTTTTGAGTCATGATGTGAACCTGTTTTGGTTTTTACCCTTTGGTGTAGTGCGCTCCCCACCCCGAACGACCAACATTGGACTTTATGTGTACCTTACTTTTACCCCTTTTTTTCCCCCCTCTTTGTTTTTTTTAAGACCACATGTGAAATATGAAAAGCTCAGTTTCTCAATAAAAGTACATTGTTATTAATTTTTGTCCTTGTATTTGGTTTTGTATTTAATTGTGGTTGTGAGTAAAACATGTATATAGCCTTAGTGCATGTCAGTTTGGCCTCTACAGTAATAGGTTCATGTACAGAACAGTGTCACTACTTAGTGTTTTTCCCTGACTTGGAAATTTAAAACTTTCAGGCATGACTTTTTACAGATTTAACATGTTGGGTTTTAAATGTCACAATTTACTGGCTTGGTTAGACAAATACATAACATTTAATCTGCTTTGTTTTGTGGCTTGGCAAGGAGAAACCGACTTCATCAAAGTCTTGTTATAAATCTAGTCCGTGTAGATTAGGGAAGGAAATCATCAGAGCCATCATTAAATTTTATGGTCTTACCAAAATGATCCCATGTAAAGTAGCTCATTATGTGACAGAATCACAACATTAGAAAGGTTTATACACAGCTTTGTGCCAGTGTTAGATTGAGAAATCTTACCATTTGAATGCCTCCAGCCAGCAGCAGTTCCATGGTCATGAAATATGTGCTGCACTAAGTAAATGTATACCAACAATGTGTTTCTGCACTTTATGGCTACTTGTTTGGGAACAGCTATACATCACACCCATCTGTTTGGTGAACATCTCATTTCAGATTTACCCCCCAACCACACACATACACACAGGTGTTCAGTGGAGTTGAGGCCTAGGCTCTGTGTGGGACATTTGTCCAACCCAAGCTTGCTTTGTGCACAAGTAATCAAGTTTGGGTCTCTTGCTTCCAGGGAAGGGCATTAGTAATGCTACAGCATACAAACACACTGTAAAATTGTCTGCTCCTCACTTGACATTTTGGGGAAGGTTCACATATGGGTATGATGGTCAGGTGATCCTAAACTTAGGAAGGTCCAATATGTCGTAGGTAAACTAAATAAACAGGTGAGTGTAGTTAGAAAATAAGCACAGTCATATGTGGTCGTAAGTTACACGCCTTTATTTTAACCAATCACAGAACAGCAACACTGTTTTGCGGGAAAACTTCAAAAGAATCTTGTCGCAGTTTAAACGCTTTAATGTGTTATTTTGTAAAAACATCTTAATTTGTTACAAGTACGATTAGAGTAAGGTAAAAATAAAAAACTGCTGTATTTATGGAACTTTGGTTCCGGTTTGGCCGTGACGTCACCGCACACCCCCCTCCTTTAAATGGAACGACTCACGGTTACTTTGTTCATTCTGCTGAAATAATCTAAGCCACTGGGGATTTTCTCATCACATTATCCTGCAATCTTTGTTTAAAACAAGGTAAATTTGCGTTGTTTTTCATTGATAGATTGGTTAAATTAAATATTCAATACATTCATGGAAATGTATTGTTTTTATAGGATTGACGAATTAAAGAGAAAAAATCTCTTTAACTGCATGCAATATTAAGAACGTTAATGTAGTTTTGTTGTTATTTATTTCATAGGCTATATAGAATATTTGTTGAGGGGTGTGCGTGTGTGTGTATGAATATGGTTTGTTGGTTAGGCTGTAGGATAGCCATATGGAAAACTGTCCAAGTGTACTGAAGCCTGTTACCAGATTTCATCAGATTTTCTTTCAGCTCATGATGATGATAATGATGTTAAATAGGGATTTAAGTTAATACCTGTTGTTTGTGGTTACAGAGCTGCTTTTAAACATATTCCTTAAAGTCTTTCTTTATTTATATATATACACCTGTAGGATTATTTTGTTAGTTTTGCATTAGTTAAACAGCTTTAAAGAAACCGGAGTGTGAAAGGATTTTAACGAATGCGGTATTTCATCGCGCGCACATGGCGGGTTCCCTTTTGGGCGTCCCCCAGGTCTTAAAGCCCGCCCCAAGCTGTATTTTGGTTATTTGACGCCTGTGTCCCTTATGTGATTTGTATTACTTAATTTTAGACTCTTTTAATTGAATACTATTTTTTAAGCTCTATTTTGCTCACTGTATGCTCTGTGGCTTTGTTTTGTTGTGTGTGTAAATATAAAGTTTTGTTTTACTCCAGTCAAAAAGCTGCAGCAATGTTTGACAGTTTGATCAGGATGAATTTTATTACCAAGCTTAAAAAAAAAAAAAAAGAAGAAGTGTATTGTGAACATTTTCGCTGAAATAAAACTAAGAAGAGAACTTCTAAACAACTAAAAATCATCTTGGTATATTTTGCTAAATATTTACCTCAGCCTCAAGCCTGTGTAAAGGACGGTCTTCAACACCTGAGCAACCAAATTAACCAGAATCACTAATACGCGAGTGTTATTAGTTTTAGGTGGCACAGTGGCTTAGTGGTTAGCACTGTCACCTTGTATCTCCAGGGTCTGGGTTCGAGTCCCACCTTGGGGTCTGTGTCTGTGGTGTTTGCATTTCTTCCCATGCTTGGTGGGTTTTCTTCAGTTACTGTTTCTTCAGTTAATGGCGTTTCCAGGGTGTACAACGTTTCATGCCCCAAGTCTCCTGTATACAGCATAAAGCAGTATAGATGAGTGAGTGAGTATTAGTATTACAGAGCAAACCTCAGTTATGTGCTACTCAAATATCTATCTAAATACGGACAGCATATTAAATGTCTCACCAAGGGTGAAAGAACATCTAACCACTTCTGTACTATTATTATACTGAGACGGAGAGCGCCCTGTCCGTCCCCTATGCAGTTTCTAACATGCTTTCCACTTATACCTAGAAACTACAATCTGGTAGTGACTGGACTGACTGAAGGGGGTCAATTCTTAGTGCCTCAGCAGTTCACACTGTCTCCACGCAACTCTGAGTGCATCAAATCTCTCTTTGACCCGTGAGCATGGAGTTGTTTTCCATGTGCTTTGTGGGATTCCTGCAAGTTGTCCAGTTTCCAACCACAGCCCCAAGAAATTACAGTACTATTATGGATGCATTTGTGTTCTCAAATTACCTGTCATTAATGAGTCGGTGGGAATCACATCTACGTATTTTGTGTCCTGAGATCCCTAGAATAGGCTTCTGCAATTACACAAGTTTAAGTGTTTTAAAAAATGTGTGTTTCTAGAAGGTCCGCAAGAAATTCAGCAATGACAAACAATAGTTCGATAGAAAACTGAATGAGGCATGAATGAGTCTAGATCCTGTACAGATGCATTAGTATACAGACTGAGGAAATCAAGGAACCATCTTCCAATGAGTATAGGGCAGGTTGGAAAGTCCTTCAACACTTCATAAATCTTTCCTCTTACTTGTTTGGATATCAACAACCGCCTGAAGACCTGAATGAGTATCACTGCAGGTTTAAAAAAAAAACAAAAAAAAAAACAGGTATGCTCACCTGGTTTCCCTCATACATTTAAGATCGCCACCATCATATCAGCAAGGATGTAGGAAGCAGGGGTGGTGGTGATAGTTGTTCCTCAGTTTCAGTTGCTCCAATTACAGATTCACATATTTGATTTGGGAGATATGCTCTTCCTTGTATACCCTATATTCAGTTCACAGATGGGGCAAATGCTTTACAATGCAGTCAATATAGAACTGCATTTAATACCGCAACACCTTGACCATGCAAGATCCTATGATAGTATGTTGTCTGACCTAAAAAAACACAAACATCATCTGTGAAGTCATCCAGGTTAAAGTGCCAGTCTCCACCTGCCAGCAGATCACCAGACAGCCACGAAGTAGCAAGTTAGACCGGACAAATTAATCTCCAGTATTTGCATGCTAAGCACTGGTGCTCCACAGAGGTGCATGTTCTCACCACTGCATTTCACTTTTTACTACTAACAGCTGCTAAGGTATGAGCTATTTACACCTGGACAGATATTTTTTTTATTTATTTTAAAAGCAGACCTTAATAAATGAAATTTAATTTAAGAGCAGAATTCCCTAATTAATTAGTTCCCTCCTTGTCTATTGCATTCAGGATAAATATGCATCCTACCAGTTCTGTCGTAATAGGTAAAAAAGTTGGAATAGGTTTTATGCCCTGCACTTCATATCAGTGCTTACACCCTGTGTGTTTGCTTTGGAACTTAATCAAGGCCACCAGTGACGATTCTGTCAATCTACAATTTAGACCTTTGTAAGGTGATTTGCCATGATCCACTACCAAAGAACAGGTAGGTCATATTAGCTAAATCAAGATTGTGTTACTTTTTTCTTATATAGTGTTAAGTTGCAGATACCAGGAAGTGCAGTTGGGTACCTCAAAAGAGTCACCAAAAAAACGTTCATTTAATCTTAAAGAAAAAGTGCAGTCTAAAAAATGAAATGCATTTATTATGTGAGAAATAATTCTGGAGATAATTTCTATGTCGGTGCTGTCTTTTTACTATTTTGAGAGAAATTAGCAATTGCCATAATGAATCCTGGGGTGATTTTGGTGGTGCAGTATCAGTGGTGTGTAATAATGGTCAGGCTTTGCATAGCAAGGGCTTTCTTTCTTACTTGTAATTTCCAGTAATAGTGCCATATTGACTAGTCGATACAGCAAACACTGTAACTATATAAAGTATGTAGCAGTTAAAACGTTTTAATCACATCAGCATGTCGAAAGAATTATTTCTTTATCCTTATTCTTTTCCAAACATCCTAATATCCTAATCCTACTAACTAATACTAGACTATCCTAATGAACACTGGTGTGTGTTATTACTAAGGCAACTGAAGCATGCTGAGAAAAGTGAGCTGGGTTTTCTCAAAGCTGTCCAAACAGCTGCTGTTTGCCGCTTACAGTGTGTTACTTCTGGTTCACTTCTATAAGCAGAAATTATAGTACTATCATGGATGCATGAACATGGTTTCCCTATGTTTAATTTGTTTATGAAGGTGCAGATGGGCAGACCTTGTACTCTGGTGTCAAGGCAGTCAAGTGAGACCTGTTAACTTGTAGTTTACTTTACTCTGTGCGTTAAACATCAATTCAGCTGGTTTCCGTCCAATGTAATTATCCCAGCCAAAGCAAGGATTAAAGCATTTCACTAGTCACTAATTAATTCTGCCCCTGTGGATATGTGCCAGGTTGTATTTTTATGTGTATGTCAAAATTTTTATGTGTATGTTCAATTTATGTATTTAAATAATTATCCGGTTTGACAATATTACAAGGAGAAAAGGGTTTTAAAAAACAGAAATAAAAAGAAAATGTGAGCAATTTGTTAAAATGTTAATCTTATATTAAAATTTTAACAAAATTTTCAACAAAATTGTTGTTTTTTTTAAAAAGGACCATTTTTTTCCCCCCCCATTATAAACCTGGATGTATGAATCAATATGCTTTGACGTAAAAACCGGGGAAGAGGTGTGGTGCAATTTTCTTAGTAAAACAGTGTGTGGGAAGGATATGAGTTAACTTCTCTCTTCTTTCCAAACTTGCATGGAGTAATGTGTCTGAGGCCAGAGGGAGGTCTATAATTAGTAATAACTATCAAGATACTATCAATCCATAGACACCTTTTCTGTCTCATCTCTTTCAGTAAATCATGCCTTCAGTGCCTCCCACTAAAGAGAAAGATCTCTCCAAACCTGCCTGCCCCTTTGCTGGCAAAATGACTAGCAGCAGCACCAGCGTTAGTGACGGAGGTTTCAAGACAAACGGGAATGAGAGTACCGAGAATAACATCGAGAAATGGATTCGTCCTGACCTTCCCAGCAAGTGCACATGGAGCCTGGGAGCACCGCACACTGATTCCCCACACACACACATGATCAGGTGAGCAATGTCACATTACCACCTCAGTGCAGTAGTAGTGAAATTTTCAGGGTGGTGTGGAAGTTTGTAAGAAGCCAAAAAAGACCTTTTAGCTCTCACCTATTACCCTAGCGGCACAATGGTGCAGTGGTCGCCTTGCACCTCCAGGTTCAACATCCTTAAAGCCATTAATTAAATTTTTTTTATCTTTTTTTTTATTGATTGATTGATTTATTGGGGTGGTGGTGCGATAGCACAAATGTTTTCAGCCATACTTTTTATTGACAGTAAAAAGGCACTAAGGCAGTGACTTACCCACCGGAAGGTCGGCGGTTCGATCCCCAGCTCCACCAGGTTGCCATTGTTGGGCCCTTAAGCAAGGCCTTTAACCCTACCTGCTCCAGGAAAAAATATATTATGGCTGACCCTGCGCTCTGACCCCAGTTATGCTGGGATAAGTGAAGAAGGAATTTCACTGTGCTGTAATGTATATGTGACAAATAAAAGCTTAACTTAACTTAAAGAACCATAGAAATCTAATGAATTTCCTAGCACAGGGTACCTTAATTAAGTGGTAGAGACCACATAATCAGGATTGACTTCTTTTTCAAAAAGATATTGTGACTTAGGCAGAATAGCGCTTTGGCGTTGTCGCCTTGCATCTTCAGGTCCTGGGTTCGATTCCTGTGTCGGACTTGTGTGCATGGAGTTGGCATTATATCCCCGTGGTGGGTTTCCTCCGGTTCTCACACAGTCCAAAGACATGCAGATTAGGCTGATTGGCACTCCCAAATTGCATGTCGTGTGAATGTTAGCCAGAGTTTGTATGAAATGCGAATGAATATGATGGTCACTACTGTCTTTCACGGTCCCAGGTTGGATTCCAGAGGTTCCTATAAGGATGGATGGATAGATTGTGACTTAAAATGTGCTCTATACATAGGCAAAGATTTACACTTTATAGTTAAATATAACAAAAAAACTTTTACTTGTGTTTCTTTTTTTTTAAGAGTCTCTTCCACTCATGATAAATTTTGTGATGAATGAAGATATTGTGCTAAGTGTTATTTTCCTCTATGTGTGCCCACTTGACAAGGTGTTATTTGTTTTCCTGTTAACATTTTGCAATCTTGACTTGTTAAGGCATATTGTATCAGACTGAACAAACTTCCACTTTTTTTTAATTCTCTGCATGTTTCTGCACATTTCATCCAGGCACTTGTCTGGTTTAAAAACTAATTCTTAGCCTGCAGTAGGTTATACAGTATGTTACTGTTACTATAGTATACTAGTAAGATCTTTATTTTTGTTTGCCCATAAAATGATCTGACTGAACTGTGTATTTTTATGTACTTTATTTGCTTTTTATTCATGCCACTTAAAGAACAAGTACTCCAAGCATCCTACCCAACATCCTGAGAAAGATTGGGGACACACCAATGGTACGGATTAACAAGATCAACAAGAAATTCGGGCTCAAGTGTGAGCTTTGTGAGTAGCGAGTCAAAACCACTTTCTGTAAAATGTCACCTTTTTAACGTTCCATTAGTTCAGCATTATAAATTGTGTGATTTTTATGTATGCAGTGGCGAAGTGTGAGTTCTTCAATGCTGGCGGCAGTGTTAAAGACAGGATCAGTCTGCGCATGGTTGAGGATGCTGAGAGAGCAGGCATCCTCAAACCTGGAGATACCATCATAGAGCCTACTTCTGGAAACACTGGTATGACTAGGTGTGGGTGTGAGAGAGAAAGGGAGAGAGTGAGTGAGTGATGGAGTGTGTATGTCTAATAACAACTGAAGTTAAACATTGCAGGACAGTTTTGTTGTTGTCGGAATTGTACACTGTGTTTCTTTCTCAGGTATCGGCCTCGCTCTGGCTGCTGCGGTGAAGGGCTACCGCTGCATTATTGTCATGCCTGAAAAAATGAGTATGGAAAAGGTACAACTATCAAGAATACAGCTGTGTAAGAATTGATTTGACTGTATCAGCCGGCAAACTGTAACAAAAGTAACAATGTGTTTAGGTGGACGTGTTGAGAGCTCTAGGTGCAGAGATAGTCCGCACACCCACCAGTGCCCGTTTCGATTCCCCGGAATCCCATGTTGGTGTGGCTTGGCGCCTGAAGAACGAAATCCCCAATTCTCACATCCTGGACCAGTACCGCAATCCCAGCAACCCACTGGCTCACTATGACACCACCGCTGAGGAAATTCTAGAGCAATGTGATGGTTAGTGTCACTTTCCTGTACCAAGCGAAGAGTTCTCGAATTGTACCTTGTCTTTTATACAGTTGCATTTATTTTTAATAATTCATAAACTTTACATATTTTGTTAATTTAAATAAAGAATTTATTGTGCTTTTAAACTCTTTGTTTCTTTGCATAGGAAAAGTAGACATGCTGGTAGCAGGTGCTGGCACTGGGGGAACCATCACTGGTGTAGCCCGCAAGCTGAAGGAGAAATGCCCCAATATTAAGGTGAGTGCGACCACCTTGTATGCTTACTTCGTGTTGGTAAACAAAATGTTTTAGCATGGATGATTTTTTTTTTTCAACAAAAGATATTATAACATTACATAACTGGCAAATAAGCAACAGTTCCAACTGTATCTGTGTATGTGCATTCCGTAGAAGCTGACTGTATTTATCCAAATATACATAAAGGCATATAGCCATTAACACTGTATATTACAGCCTTCAGGTCTCTATTAAGTCCAACAAAAAAACAAATAGTGACTATTTTTTTTTTAAATAAACAAAGACTACAAATCAAAAAAATAAATAAATCTGTTGTCAGATTATTGCTGTCGACCCAGAGGGATCAATTCTGGCCGAACCGGAGGAGCTAAACCAGACAGATAAGACGCAGTACGAGGTGGAGGGCATTGGATACGACTTCATTCCAACTGTGCTCGACCGATCAGTGAGTAAATGCTTGCATAAACATGCATACACACCCCATATGCAAACACACACCCATATACACAAGGACCTTTTACTAGATAACAATATTGGGTAAGATCCCAATAGGGCTGGCTGACTTTACAAACAACATGGTGCTGACTCTTAGGACATAGGAAGTATGGATATGTTACAAGTTTAAAAGTTTTAACTAGATATATTTAGAGTTTTTTTACTTTTCCAAACCATAGGTTGTCATGCATTTCATTAGATACAGACAATACATGCCCTGAGATTCCTATCCCTGTGTTTGTAAGGTTGTCGACTGCTGGTACAAATCCAATGATGAGGAATCATTCAGTATGGCTCGTATGCTTTTAAGAGATGAGGGCCTGCTTTGCGGTACAGTACACATTCATTTATTTTCCCTAAAAACAGCTTGATAGAATTTTTCAATTAGAAAATAAACACAAAAAAATAGGACAATCAGTAAAAATCTGTCGAAGCGTAACCTACTGCATTATTTGAAACTTCACACCTGATGTGTTTAGGTGGCAGTTCAGGCACAGCCATGGCAGCAGCGGTGAAGATGGCTAAAGAGCTGAAGGAAGGGCAGCACTGTGTGGTCATCCTTCCTGACTCCATCCGCAACTACATGTGAGTAGAAAGTAGTTGACGAAGGAAACAAGGCTGTCCGATGAGACCTTTAGAATTGGTTGCAAATTAAAATTTTTTTTCTCAAATAGCATCTTAGAACATAATTTTTCATAATACTTTTTTAATACTTCTCAGTTCTTGTAAATGTGCATACACATTTATATTTTTATAAAAAAGCACATTTGCTAAATAAAATTTCATGCCCTTTTATGTATTGTCCATAACTTCAAATCTTTTAATGATCTTAATTGTCAATCAAATGTGAAACGTGACCGATTTAGATTTGAATGAATTTCGATGGAAAGCCATAAACCATCTAAAGCACTGACGTAGCCCTGGGATTTTAATGGTACAGTAGATGTGTTAACAGTAATTATTGGGTAGATTACAAAAAGCTATTTTAACTGAATAAACAGTATTTTTCTATGTTTTATGGCAACATAACATAAGGTGTGTGTCCAATTTGGGGCATTTAAACAAAACCACTTGGGAACCTTTTAGAAGGAATTTTGCACAGCATTATCTATTTTTAAAGTGTGACTTTAATTTAAGCAAAAAAATGTACAGGCCATCTGCTTCTAAAAGGTTACACTAATTGTAGTATAAATACTCATAAAGAAATATGAATAATAACATTGTTATTGTTTGAAGTGAGATATTTGTTATATTTGTAACATAAAAAAATTAAATCGGTCCCAAAACTGTTTCCTCCTGAAAGCCAAGTTTTGGTTTTCTGTAATGGTAGTTTAGGGAATGTGTACTAATGGATCCTAAGAGCTTATCAAGTATCAATCTATATTCCAATCAGTAGCCATATACCTATGAAATAAGGTCCTATTCACATTCTTATGGTTTTTACCTCTTATTTTAAGTTCCAGTCAATTTTGCCAAAAAAACTAAAAAACTCACTAACCTTAACTATTAACCAAGTTTCTCTTAAAGTTATATTATGCAGTGGAAACTTTCCCAGTGAAAGTGTGTATTATTTATTTATAAATGAATGAATTCATTTATTTATGGAAACTATGTATGTATTGTTACTCTGTGTTAAAAATTTATCTACCCGTGTCCCAGGGGGATTTTAATTTTGATAATGTTTAGTAACTATATACATACGTTCTCATATGAAAGCTTTGACATAGTTATTCATGCCAACAATTAATTTAGTGCTTAAAATTGTGTGTGTGTGTGTGTGTGTGTGTGTGTGTGTGTGTGTGTGTGTGTGTGTGTGTGTAAGATTTAGTTTTCTAATTTCTGTATGTGTTTTAGTATGTGTCCATAATGGTGCATAAAAGATAAGCATTTTTAACATCTTTTTATTATTATTATTATATATATTTTTTATTTTTTAGGACCAAATTCCTGAATGACAACTGGATGTTCCAAAAAGGCTTTCTCACTGCAGAAGACTTCATCGTTAGGAAGCCCTGGTAAGGACTTATGATGATTTGTAGTGATGCACAAGTAATATCAGTTGTTGTTTGGATATTTCATGTTTAGATCAAGATTAAAAAAATTGACGATGATGCTAATAAACTAAAAACGGGTTAAACAAGGTCTCCCTGTCTCTGTCCTATTTAAGGTGGTGGAATCTCAGGTTACAGAGTTTGAATCTTTCGGCTCCTCTGACTGTGTTGCCCACGGTCAGCTGTCAAAAAACAATCAAGATTTTAAAAGAAAAGGCGTTTGATCAAGCGCCAGTCGTGGATGAGGCAGGGTGAGTGTCTTAGTTGGTAAAATGCTCTTTTAAAAACTGCCTTTGAAGTTTATTTAATAAGAAGATTAAAAAAATATCTCATATCCAGATATATAGGCATTTTATCTTAATATTGCCATGTATATAGTGTTTTTTTTTTTTTTTTTTTTTTTTTTTTTTTTTTAAAGAGATCGGTTCTTTGCACTACAACACTTGTTGAATCATTAAATAAAATGTAAAAGCACAAACCTTTTTACTTTGTGCTTGAAAATGTACAAGTGGTACATGTTGGTGCACTAAGTGTTTTTTCTCTCTCTGTGTGTTTTAGGGTCATTCTTGGTATGGTCACCCTGGGAAACATGTTAGCCTGTGTGCTAGCCGGAAAAATCAAACCATCTGATCCCGTCAGCAAAGTGATCTACAAACAGTTCAAACAGGTTTATCACACAGCTGTCATTTATGTACCTAGTAACCAATGCTATGCCATGCAAAAAAACAAACAAACTAAATTACTGACATGAAGCCTCTTTTTCTTAGATTTGTCTAACTGATAACCTCGGGAAACTCTCGCGGATCCTGGAGACGGATCACTTCGCGCTGGTGGTGCACGAACAGATTCAGTGTAAGAGCTCAGTCTTTAAAAACGTCATGAACTCCGATTTCCACCCCATCATATGTGCAATAGGGAGCAATGGGTAGGCTTTCCCTAGATAAGGACGGTCAAGTGTAGGAGAACTTAACTCTTTGTATCTTGCACAACACAAAGTTTTTGTGACATCAAGGTCACATAATGTGACAATGTTTTTTTTTTGTTTTTTGTTTTTTTTTTGCCAGTAGCAGTTTTTTCGCCACAAATAAAGTTAATATGTTTTGTACATATTATGCAAAACAAACAGCCTCTGGTCCCTGGCTTCCAAACTTGGAATAATAGTCGGAAGGTGATGAGGTGTTTGTTGTGGCCAATAAAATTCCAACTATAAAGTCCGCCTATCATTTTTTTACATTCCCAGTCCAACACTCCAATATGTTGCTGGCTGTGGTACATACCTCCAAAAACTCTAGAACTGAAATAAAGTCTAATTGACTCATTTAACAAGGAAGAACCATGCCCTGATAAAGACTCTTTAGACAGACAAATTGGCATAGTTTTTAACCTATGGTCAACTAAAATGGTGGTGCTGCTGAGACAATGTCACCGTATTAATTTATTAGTGGACTAGGCTACTATCTAGTGCATGCTTAGTCACCCCATAATACTGAGTTGAGACCTGACATCATCACCATGATCCAGGAAACAGACTAAAAGCTCATTCTCATGGGTTTTGTTCAACTGTTAGATTCAACTAGTGTTTTTCAGCAAGATATATAGGTCAACTATACTTAAAAAAAAAAAAGACAACAAAAGCCTTGAAACTCTCTCCAAATTTTGGACATTGGAAAAGATACAAATTTTAAGGGACTACCATTATGTAGGTAACCCGGCCATCATGCCCCATAATGACACTTTAGTGTGTGAGGGTCCTCTTGTTCGAAGGATTATTTTATATATATATAATTATTTATTTTCCACAACTTTTTGTGGGTCTTAACATGCTCAAAAAATACACAGGTAGTGTGGTGCACCCAGAAGGTGATAGCGCAAGGAGCTTGGGCCCACTCATCGTTACTACAGTATATTTACAATTGAACTCTATTATTAAGCAAATTATTACATCATAGAGACACTGTATGCACTTACATTGCCTTTTTTATAGCAATTTATTAGATTTTATTTAGGTGCACTATTGAGGGGGAAAAGGTATTTAATGGCTAATTTAAAAGGCGTTCGCAGAATTTAAAATGTGTGGAGGTGTAAATAGGAATTGAATAAAGATGAGCAGCTGAGAGACATGGTGGCACGATAATAGTGAAATAGGAAAAGTATAACTAAACTCTTCCAATCGATTCTCCACTAACGTGTTTCTTTTTTGTGTGTGTGTTTTGGCCTATGTGTTGGGTAATTTATTTAAATATCCAAAGTCCACTCCTCTCTGGTTATAACCATAGCTGTGACCTAACCTTGTCCTTTCCTTTTAGATTTAACAGACGGGTCGACCATAATGAAGCACATGGTGTTTGGAGTAGTGACCGCCATTGACCTGCTCAACTTTGTTACCGCTCGTGAAAAACGTGAGCGATCCATATCCGAATGCACAGATGACGCATGAGAAACAAGTGTCTTCATCCAGCCATACGTCATTTCTAAGAATTTTTTTTTGCTTCTTAAATAATTGGGCTTAAATTTAGCAATCGATTTAAAAGTACTAAAACTGAGAAGTTAAATTAAAAGGTAAATTTCCAATTTTGGATCTTAAATTGTATGTTAATTGTTGATCACATGTACAATTACAACAAACTAAAACATGTGTAGAAAAACAAAATGAATATACCGTATAAAAATCTGAATCTTTTTGGTGTTGTTTAGAAAGATTGTATGTTGTATTGCGTTGTGTGTTGTATCATGAATATTATTAAATCTTATTGTTTCCAATGTGTTCAACGTTGTGTAAAAGAATGTCAGATGGTTGCCGAACCATTTTTTCTCTGGAGAGATGTTTTCATGCAGAATCATATTTTGTCCCATCTTAATAAAGAAAATCTTAATTTTCCTGATGTCTTTTCTTTATAAATAAATAAAAATGTACATTAAAAAAACTGATTTCCAATAGAGGGTGAAGTGTTTCATTGTCCAGAGTACAATGGTTGGGTTGACATTGCTGCACATTTCAGTTAAGGTAAGAACATTAATGTGCTAATAAAAGAGCAAATATGATGCACTGGATGTCATTAGTCTTTCATGTTATATGCTGAACCATTTGGGTGGTTCATTCAGCCCTTTTTTTCTGTAGCCTATCATGGGAACCCTTGGTGTATGGTGGCAATATACCCGAGATGGCATGTCAGACAATTATAGAGCTTCATAGACACACTATTCACGTTTGTTCATCCATTATAAGGATGTAGTTTAGCATTGTCAGTGCTTTTAGCAAGATTTTGGGGTGTTGAGAGGAAACACATGGGATGCACAAAGACGTCAAACTGATTCAACGATTTTATATTGTTATAGTAACTGAGTGCATATGTCAATACTACCATCTAGATTGTGTAGTTTCTTCAAGATTTGGTTTATTTTCACAAACACTTTAGGTTTCATGCCTTATAGCAGGCCAAATTTCATGTCAGCATTGCATTTATCTAATTTAGTATATAGTAATTTATTTTTTTTATAGTTTTGTACTTCTTACTCACAGGGTGCATGAATGCCCATGAAGCTTTTTGAATGATCACACATTGGATCTTTGAAGGCAGACTATCCTTATTTGCACCAGGTTAGAATAGCGTACACAGTTCTTATAACTGTTGTGGTTAAACCCATTGAGAAAAAAGCCATGAGCATTTCAAACTTGCTGAATAAGATGAAAATATGTCCCCAGCCCCTGACTGCCCCTGCTTGTGTTTGTTGTAGCCATAGGGCTTTGTTAGCTGGGAAAAGACCACACTGGTGCATTTTGGTTAAGCCTTTGCATGGGAGAGTCGAATAACCCTGGGATTAGCTAAATGTCACCATCAAATCTAGGATCAGGGCAAAGGTTTAGGACGGTCCTGAACTGGCTGTAAACTCTCACACCGAATGTATGTTTATTAAGGCCAGCCATTATTTCACCAAACTTATTTAATATACTGTAGCTTCATCTTTACTGCATCTGTATTTACTGTTAGTATATCTAATGCCATGTGTTTAAGGTGGGAGAAAACTGCAGAACCCTGAAGGAAACCCCAAAAAATAGATACAGAAAGCACATGCAGCTGTATTTGTTTGGCCCATGATGCTTCACTGGCCAAACCATGACCTATTCCAAATTTCTCATAATCTTTCAACATCCATCCTTCTGCTCTAGTTTGTTTTGGCAGCTAGGATCAGCTTGCCATCAGTGCCATTCTGCTGACATTACCATTCCCACCATGAGCTCATGCCATTCCAAACAGATCCAATTATAAGCCCCTTTTTCTGGCTCATTCTGTATATAAAGGCAGGTTGTGGCCACATTCAACAGTGGTACACACCCTACAACTCCTGTCTACTCTTGGACCCTTCCCCTGCGCTTACTCTCTTTAAGCATACTCTTTCGAAGGGTGGCCAAAGCAAAGGCTCAAAATTGGACCAAGATTGACCAAGCTGAGAAGTTATGGATATTGCCATCCAATACCCGTGGTTCAGACGTACCCTGAGCAATCCCTCTCGACTCTTTGACCAGTTCTTTGGAGAAGGTCTGCTTGATCATGACCTCCTCCCCTTTACTGCCTCCACCATCAGCCCTTCCTACCGACACTCTCTCTTCCGCAGTTTTTTGGACTCCTCCAACTCTGGCATTTCCGAGGTAAGGGGCTGGTTGGCTGTAGATTGAAAATAGAGGACTCAGAGATGTCTCAGGGATTCATAACTTCGGTTCTGGAGGATTTCACTGCTCCCAACATGCCTGATCCAACTTATGAAGGGCTTGATAATTAGCTCATGAGCTGTATCGGGTATGTTTGAAGCAGGAAAAAGTTGAAACCATGCAAAACATTGGGCCTTGATGTAGAGGTTTGGTCAGGCAATGAGATAGGACATATTCCGGAGCTCTAAATTTGTGGAACCTCATGAAGCTGCTGATTTTGATTTCTGAGATGTGTTTTTTTACATGACAGCTATGCCTTTTGTAACAGAACATGCAATAGCGGATGATCCTATCATCCTCATCCTGTCTGGATATAGCAATTAAGTTGAATTGATGGTGTAAGACTTATTTTAATGTAATCTTAAGTGCTACTTTTTACACAGGCCATATGCTAGAGAAATACATAAGACCTGCATTTGGTTATTTTAATCCATAGCATCTTTTCTTTCTTTCCCAGGTGAGGTCTGACAGAGACAGATTCATGGTTTACCTGGATGTGAAGCACTTCTCCCCAGAGGAACTCAGAGTTAAGGTAGCAGATGACTATGTGGAGATTCATGGCAAGCATGGAGAAAGACAGGTGAGCTGACTCCTGAACTGTCCGTCACATGCTCATGCTGGTATACAGTATGTTCTCCTTTTATTTGCAGAACAATTATTTTATATTTTAAATATATTTTATTTATTACCCACTTGTCCTGATTCGGGTATCGAGCCTTTTGAGCAGCTTTCCTTCTGTGGTTATTAAACATGGACTGGAAATTGAAAGTTAAAGAACACTAAGGGGAGGCACCACTTCATTTTTAAAAATATATGGCCAGATTGTTTTTTGTTGTAATATGACATAGACTCTGCGTCATGCGTGAATGTCCCTGTGAGAGTTGATGAAGCCATTTAATTTTACGGATTAAAACCTTCTTTTACCATGAATCTGGTTCAGTGTTGAAGATGCATATTCAGGCCTGTGCTGGGATAGTTAAGATGTAATTGCTTGTATCTTAATAGTCAACAGTTATTGTAAGAGAGTGCACTTCATTCATTACATTGTCCTCCAGGATTATGGGATTTTAAAACAATACAGTTATAATGGACAAAAATAACAAAACGTGCATGATTTTTTCATTAACTTACATGGCAACACATTATACCTACAATATTCTACTGGGTAAATCAGTGACATTCAATTATACATATTTGCAACCCTTTTGCAAATTGATCTGTCCTCATTTTAAACCTCACAACTAATTATGAGGTGCAGATTTCTTGTTTTCATCACCATAATTATCTTTTATTGCTTTCTCCAACGATCCCCTGGATGGTATTTTTTTCTGACATCTTTCCCACATTCTCCCACAGGACGACCATGGCTACATCTCACGGGAGTTCCACCGCCGCTACCGTCTACCCTCCAACGTCGATCAGGCAGCCATCACTTGTACGCTGTCAGCTGATGGCCTGCTCAGCTTCTGCGGCCCCAAAACAGGCGGATCAGAATACGGGCGTGGAGATCGCACCATTCCTGTCACCCGCGATGACAAACCCAACCCTGCTGCTTCCTCTTAGACAAGTGGATTAGTGGGCATGAGCATGGCTCAGCAGGGGGTGTAATTGTTGAGATTATTATAATCTATAATCTATCAATGGGAGAAACAGATTAAGAGGAATGGATGGCTTCTAATCGGAAAGTTCTTTCAAATCCAACCACTTCAGAATAAAACCAAGAAAACAAGAAAACTTTGACTTCCAAGTCAAACAAGAAAAATAAGTTAGGTTACAAAACAGGTTTTTGTTAAGTAGGTCTGAGATTCGCAGGAGTTTCTATTTAGAACCATCCAACCTCCTAACTGGTCTTCCTGTGTCTGATCCTTTCTATTTTTAGCTTGTATGTCACTTGATTTTTTTTCTCTGCTCTTTCTCCTCTAACCTTGTTTTACTGGAACGCCCCTCACCTTAGACATCTACTAAAAATATCATCTCAATAAATCTCTATTATTAACCAAAGCAAAAAAAAAAAAATTGCTTGTTTTTTTTCCTCCAATCTTCGTGCTGACAGGAATGAAATCCATTGTTTTTCACCACTGTTCTTCTCATTGCTTAAGTCTTCCCATTGTCAAAGCTAGCACATTCGAAACTAATCTGAGGGTTAAGAAGAGATTTGCTGACAACTAGAAAATGCACATCATTAATTTTTGTATTTACAATAAATGAATAAATACTTGAGTGTAAAAATATCAATACTGACATGTACAGAGTGATGAAATATGCAATAATGCAAAACAAGGAGTATGTAATTATATGTATGTACATATGTACATTCATTATATGTATATATAATGTATAAACATTATTGCTTGAAGTGATTGGGAAAGAACAAGACATTTTTGTTCTGCAGTTTTAACTGCAGTCAATAATATTTTAAATATTATAAGTGTATACTCTATGGTATATATTATAAGTGTATACTTATAGTGGAAATATTATAAGTGTATACTCTACTCAGATCTGATTCATCATATATAATTTAATATATAGATGGGTTGGTGGATTAGTGCTTAGCTCTGTCTTCTGCCCACCAACCAAGCACCCCCCCCCCCCCCCCCGGCCCCCCAATATCCCCAAATTGCCCGTAGTGTGGGTGTGAGTGTGTGCCCTGAAATGGATTGGCACAGTGTCTAGGTTGTACCCTGCCTCTTGCCCTAAGTATCCTGGGATAGGCTTTTTGTTTTTTGTTCCCCTTATTTTAGGAGAGTAATAGTAAATCAGTAATCACATAATGTTGTCATTTTGCACATGCTCTTATCCAAAATAACAATCTGTATAGGTGTATGATAGATTTGTCATTTCTACTGTAACTAGAACAGCTCTAGAAAACTTTTCACTACATTACTACTAATCAAAAGAGGTGACCAGATACAATGAAACCTCCATCTCCACTAGCAAACATTAGCGTGAGCTTGGTTTTATCTGCAACTGTGTTTCCAGGAGCAGTGTGGTGGAATCCACCATGCTTGAGGAACAACAGCTAGAAGTGGAGCACAAATAGGGTAGTGGCAGACAGGAGGAGTGAGCTGGGGGATCTCGAAGGGGACAGAGCAGACTCTGAGGTGTGTGAAGGAGGGATGAAGGGTTGCTGTAACTTGAAGTTAAGTGACCCTCAAAATGTAGTACTGGATGGATGGAGTGATTGTTGATAGCCATAGTAGGAGGAGGATAAGAAGAAGGCTTTTGAGCCAGATGGGGATGATGGCATTGAATATTGGTTGTCCTGCAAGAAGACAAAAATATTAGGAAGTAGAATTGTACCCAAAAACTCTAAGTATGGAAAATCAGTAAAATTTGCCCAACATTAATATTTTCATATATATGCAAAAAAATATATGTTCTTTCATACTATCTAATACACCAACTGAAATGTTAAATTTGTAATTTTTACAAAACAACTTTTTATTAAATGTAGCTTTTGATGGGGAGGAGTTATAAAAAATGAAAATTGTTAAATGAGACAAAATTTTGTTCATATTCAAGTATTCCAACTCCAAATCTTTTTTGGAAGTGCAATTATACTTTATTTTAAGTTTAAGTTCAATTTTAACTCAATTTTTTTAACCTTGTTTATTTTATGGTATGTCAGCTGACAAAATTAATTGTGTCTAGACACTTACCATTGATCGTGCTGAAAGCCATCAGTCTGACCATCGAAATGTTCCCATGATTGTGCTGGAGGTTTATTAGTGGGTTCTGGATTGGGCATTGGGGACCAAGGGTGCTGCACAGGAACTTTGTTCCAACCAAACTGGCCTGTCGTGTGAACATTCTTGCTTAAATGTTCTCGATAAGCCCACTGACCTGTAAAAGAGTTAATGCAGAACACTGAATTTTTAACAAAAATTCTGATATCTTATAAAATTTAGAGAATGTAACCTTATAGAAAATAATAAATAGGTTTTGTGTTTGTTGTTCTTATATTTTGTTCACATGCAATTTAAGGGAAAGCTACAAACTCCTTTTGACTTTTATAGATATTCACTTTTGTAGATATTTGTTTATTTAATTTCATGAACAAGAAAGGGATGCTGATGATGGATTGAGTATTTATTTTATATATTATTTATAATTAAAAGGTAAGTAATGCCACCTTGTGACTTGTTACAGCATAATGTTTTATTCTGTAATTAATAAAAATGGGACTGAGGAAAATTGCTATGGTAATAGGGGTATAAATCTTGACATGTGGTCTAATTTGAAAATAACATCACACCACCCTGTTATAGATTTTGTCAGTACCGCGTATTATGAAAAATACAGCTGGGGGCAGAGCTTTTTTTTACAAAGCCCCAAAGTTATGGAATAGTCTTCCAAATAGTGTTCGGGACTCAGACACAGTCTCAGTGTTTAAGTCCAGGCTAAAAACCTATTTATTTAGCCAAGCATTTTTATAAATAGATTTGCCATAGGTAAAGGAGCAGATCTGGGGGACTCATGGACGTAGAGTATTATGGTGAACTGGTATGTTTGGATGCTGTCTTCCTCACTCTCATTGATCACTCAGGTTTGCTGACGGTGAGGTGATTGTTTGCTTTACATGTCAGGAAGCCCTCATGTTTGTGTTTCCTTCTGGCTCTCCCTCTTAGTTATGCTGTCATAGTTAGTCCTGCCGGAGTCTCTGCTTGCACTCTACAGTTAATATACATTCACATTATACATTGTGTGACTGTGACCATACCTAACTGCCATCTCTCCTCTTCCTTTCTTCCCCCCCCTCTTTCTCTTTCCTCTCTCCTCCTGTCTCCCCCTTTCACTCTTTCTCTCTCTCTCTGTCGAGCTACACATGTCGTTCCTGAGCTGCCAGTGATCCAGACTCCCTCTGCCCTCCGGACCTGTCTGACCCATCCTGGTGCCCCGCTTCTGGCTGAAGATCTCGTCACATGGATGCCCCGTGTGTCTCTCTGGGATGCGTCTGGTGTCTGGGAATGATTCTCTCTACCTAGAAAATGGTTCTGGCCTTGACTGGTGTTGGCAACTGTTTCTCTGGGGACTTGACAGTTCGATAGTTCATGACTGGAACTTCTTACAAGTCTACCTGGGTCTTCAATAACTACCTGGACTCCATATTAACATCAATTAACATCAGCTATTATAGCTGAACTGCCTCCCACCCTACACACTGTATAAATGCAGATCATTTACTGCTTTCTGTTTCACCCAAATGAGGATGGGTTCCCTGTTGAGTCTGGTTCCTCTCAAGGTTTCTTCCTATTACCATCTCAGGGAGTTTTTTCTTGCCACTGTCGCCCTCGGCTTGCTCACCAGGGACAAACTGACCATTTTGATTCATACAAATTCACATTTCATACAAACTTAAATAATTCTTTTGACTGTGCAAAGCTGCTTTGCGGCAATGAAAATTGCTAAAAGCGCTATACAAATAAAATTGAATTGAATTGAATTATAGATTATAATAGTATTATTACTTTCCTCCAACAACACTCCCTGCGATGTGCTATTGCTTACATACAGACTAAATATATAGTGCATCTCAAAAAATTTGGATTTTGATGAGCTCTTACGGATATATATGAAAAGATTGAAGCTTGAAATATTTCTCTTTACCGGTAATGAATACAGAAATATGAGAGTTTCCCCTTTTAGCTAAATTACAAATAAAAAAAACTTTTCCATGATGTTCTAAATTTTTTTATGCATTATACATTTTATAAATATTTTTCTTTTTTCAAGAGTTCTTTTAATGCCATAAATGCAATGGTTTTAATACACAACAGTATAATAAATTTACAGTGTGACTGTATACTCTTAGTACAGTCAAAACTTTTAGTACAGTATTGCTTATTTTTTTAAATTATTTTCTCTTCCTTTTTATCCCTAACATATTTTCATATAAATTAAATAAAACACTTTGTCATAGGTAGGTAAAGATTTTTTATGTTATTCACAACATTAAATGACATTAAATAGTCTATTAGACTATTATATGATGATGAAAAAAATATTTCAGTAAGAATGTTAATGTAAATGATAATGATAATGTTACTATTTCAGTTTGCTTTTTAATGAGTATATTTCCACCTCCTTTTATCTGCACTCTCTCTCACCCACACTGATCTTACCTTGGGGCAGTGAGGTGTCAGAGGCTCTTCTGCGCTCCTGGAAACTGGGAACTTGCAAACCTCTTTGGTACCTCAGAACAGATGAATAAGCTAGAGGTCTTCTGTCTGATTTTGGTGTAAATGGAAACTGTCCATGCATTTGGTTCATAGAGAGCTGTGGGTCTAAAAGAGCACCTGGGGAGGTAAAAGAGGTGCTGGGGACATCGAAGGCAGGGGTGGGAGAGGTGTCTGAATTGGGACTGTCCATTAGATCCACCACGATATCTGCAGATATTGACAGACAAAATTATTTTTATATCTGTTATAGTCAAATGAAGGTGGTACAAATTGATTAATTTGTTTGAAAATATACTATGCCAAGTAATGTAAAAAAAAATTAGTGGCCAAAGACACTTATTACAAAGAGACCAATCAAAATGTTCTCCAAATTTATAGGACTATATATTAAGAGAGATTGGCTTTTATTTTGTATGTTAACATAAAATGTATTAATTATTACGTTTAATATTATTGTGTACTTATCCTCCAAGGTGTTAATCCTTTAAGGGGTCTGAGGTGCACAGGATTTTGTAGTCTAAGTGATTGTATAAAACCTACCCTCATTTAAAACATTTACACCTTTGAGCCGATCCAACCTGATGCTCACCCCAGTTTAAAACCAGTATATGATTTCTTAATTTGAAAAATTCTTGTTACAATATCACACAATTCCATTGTACGTACTTGGTGGGTGACAGCAGCTTTTTACTGATGACCGCACACAATCAGAGTGTCTCTGTATCATGCTCCTGTTTTCAGATGTATAGTACTGTGGATGTAGTGTTTTAAGAGGGATCTGCTTCTCGTCTTCATAGAAATTTTCACCTTGTATCTTTCTGTTTAATCCAGCATCCAGAAAGTTGCTGGGAGAAGGAGAGTTTCTGTATTGTAACCTGGGTGGACTTGAATCAAATGAATTTCCGAGCACTGGTAGGCTGTAATAAGACTTTTTAGACCAATCTGAATCAGCTTTTTTGATCAACTTTTGTCCATTCATTAGTCTTTCCAGCAAAAGCCAGTAAATGGCAGAGTAGTGGTTGTAGCTGTCATTCTGTAAAGACTAGAGAAATTAATACAGATGTTAAGTGTTTGAGTGGACATAAGTGTTAGCCGGTAGCACATATACAGTAAAATGACCCAAGCTCAGCTTACATCAATGGTCCTCTGCTTGTCAATGCCCAGCGTTTGCATAAGACTGAGCACTTTCTCATTGTATCGCTTTGCCTGGCTGTGCCTCTCAGGCTCAGGAGAGTTAAAGAAAGCCTGGCACACTGCTATCGGGACAGCTTTCATCCAGTAGTGCTCCTTGATTTGCGCCAGACTGATACGTTTGGCCGGGTCCACCACCAGCATCCTCCGTATCAGGTTCTCACACTCTGGATAAAAGCAGAGCACGAGGATGTCTGACTACCTCAACGTGACCTACATATCAATTGGTCATGGTTTGAGAGTGTGTAGGATTGGTACCCTGTGACATGAAGTAAGGAATCCTAAAGCGTCCATCTATGACAAGCTGTTTTAGGGCTGAAAGTGAGACGGCATCAAAGGGTAGAGATCCACACACCAGGACATAAAGAACCACACCCAGACTCTGAAAAAACAAAGAAGACAAGTTGCAATATGACGCGATTTGAGTATTTATGCAACTGATGATCGCCTGGAATTTTCACAAAGATTTCATTGAAAGAAAAATCCAAAGGAATTCTTATGGCCCCAAACTAACGAGGAACTTTTTTCATCCCAGCTGTCTAGTTATAAAAGAGGGGTCTGAACTTCATTTAGGAAATTTACCCAGATGTCCTGCTGAGGGCCCTCATATTCCTTTCCTTTGAAAATCTCTGGTGCGGCATAAGGCGGACTTCCACACCATGTACTCAGATGCTTTCCAGGTACATAGAAATTTCCAAAACCAAAGTCTGAAAAACACAATGAGGAAAAATTGACATCCTAGTATACCCAAATGTGCTGTTATTTCTGCCACACACAGAATGAAGCATGCCCACACCCCACCCTCAAAATAAAACAAATAATATCATAATTTGCGATGTCACTACCGAACCCCTGCCTCGGAGACTTACTAACTCCACCGCAATTAAATTCATCATTAGCAAGACACCTACTTAAGGAGAGTTCAAATAACATTATAATTAAAAGTAGATACCAGATGTTGGTCTTAAAGATTAAAGAACACATACAACATACTTTTCAGACATTTTAAATAAGGTTCATGCAAAATGAAATCTAGTGGTACTTAAAAATAATGGGGTTTTCTCTGCTATATGTAATTTTTATTTTGTCAATGATCACCATGGTGTTCTGACCATTATTTACTATAAGCCCTGTGTCTTTTCATTATGAATGAATTATTAGTAATTAATTAATTTCATTGTACTGCAGTGCCGGTCCCAAGCCTGGATAAAATGGGAGGCGTAAAACCTGTGCCAACCATGTGTGCAGATCAGATGGTCCGCTGTGGCGACCCCTTTCTGAGAGCGGCCAAAAGACCAACAAATTAAATTTAATCAGAAATCAACTCATGTCTTTTACCTGCCAGTTTGATGTTCATGTTGTTATCCAGTAGTAAATTTTCAGCTTTAAGGTCTCTATGTACAATGTGGCATCTGTGGCAATACTCCACAGCAGAAAGGATTTGCCAGAATGTCTTGCGGGCTTGTTCTTCGCTCAGAGGACCGTTGCACACAAGATAATCTTTACAAAGACAAAAAAGATATGCCTGATGGGTTCAAAAGAAAAACATATACAAGAAAAACATAAACATATACAAGAAAAACATACACACATATATATAGTATATATACTATATTTATCAAAATTGAGCTCAGGCGCATCCTGTTTCCCCTGATCATCCTGTTTCCCCTGATCATCCTTGAGATGTTTCTGCAGCTTCATTGGAGTTCACCTGTGGTAAATTCAGTTGATTGGACATGATTTGAAAAGGCACACACCTGTCTATATAAGGTCCCACAGGTGACAGTTCATGTCAGAGCACAAACCAAGCATGAAGTCAAAGGAATTGTCTGTAGACCGCCAGGAAGAATTACAATAGAATACAATAGAAATACAAAAGAATTTCTGCTGCTTTAAAGGTCTCAATGAGCACATGGCCTCCATCATCCATGAGTGGAAGAAGTTAGAAATCACCAGGAATCTTCCTAGAGCTGTCCAGCCATCTAAACTGAGCGATCGGGGGAGAAAGGCCTTAGTCAGGGAGGTGACCAAGAACCCGATGGTCACTCGAAGGACAACCATCTCTGCAGCAATCCACCAATCAGGCCTATATGGTAGAGTGGCCAGAGATTCTCATCAGACCTAACAATTTTGTTTCTCATGGTCTGAGATTCCTTCAGGTGCCTTTTGGCAAACTCCAGGCGAATGCCATGTCCATGTCTTTTTAGTAAGGAGTGGCTTCCGTCTGGCCACTTTACCATATAGGCCTGATTGGTGGATTGCTGCAGAGATGGTTGTCCTTCTGGAAGGTTCTTCTCTCTCCACAGAGGACCTCTGGAGCTAAGGAGTGGCTTCCGTCTGTCAACTGAATTTACCACAGGTGGACTCCAATTAAGCTGCAGAAACATCTCAAGAAGGTTGAGGGGAAACAGGATGTGCCTGAGCTCAATTTTAAGCTTCATGGCAAAGGCTGTGAATACTTATGTACATGTGCTTTCTCAATTTGCAAAAATCTCAGTTAAACTTTTTTCATGTTGTTATTATGGGGTGTTGTGTGTAGAATTCTAAGGAAAAAAATGAATTTAATCCATTTTAGAATAAGGCTGTGACATAACAAAAAGTGGAAAAAGTGATGCGCTGTGAATACTTTCCCGAAAGCACTATATATACACAAACTGACAGATTTGGTAAGTGATCATGATCATGTGTATCATCATTCTTTTAAATTTTATTTAATAAAATTATCCTGGACAGGATTTAGCATCAGCTGTATACTAATCACTGGCGGCAATCATCTGTCACCATCTGCACCTGGTTCTCACTTAAGTAAGACGTCTTTATGCATGAATGATCCATAGGTCACTGTTTGGCTTAACAAACAAAAACAAAATGAACATTTCCCTAAAACTAGTCAGGTACAGGGCCTGTCTTAAAAAATACAAGAATGTAGTTTGTCTTTAAAAGCAAAATATAAGGTGTAGCTCAAGCGTGTTGCATAGTGTTGTACATCAAACTTACCAAACATCTCCCCATTGTTGGCATACTCGGTCACAATGTACAACATATTCTTGGTTTCCATAACCTGCAAATTAGAGAAAGTAATATCTTAGTTTGAGGTCCGATACCAACTGAAAACACCAATTAGCTAGAAAATTTATGATCTGTGTGTTTTTCAATTATATCACATAGTATCATGAAGCTTAAGCATACAAGTAAGAGCATGAACAGACTGAGTCTAAAAGTGGTTTTATTTGTGTCCCTTTTGTAAACTCTATAGAGACTGATAGAGATGTCTGCTAAATAAAGCAACGGGTGTGGGGAAAGTAGCACAGGATTTTCATTGCTTGATATAAACCATTCAGCTCCTACATAACTGGCCCCGCTCATCTTATTTATGAACTGATTACAGTGGACTGATTTTACAAACTCTTAAAAATTACTCTTTTTTTCAGTTTTATCAATTGTCTTGCCATTATATCCATCCATCTAGGAACCCCTGTTGTCTAGTGTGGTACTAAGGACTGAGGAGGCCAATAATAACGATTGTATTTCTTCTCTGGACAACATTCACACGGCAATTTGGGGCACCAATTAGCCAAATCTGTATATCTTTGGACTGTGAGAGGAAACTGGAGTACCCAGAGGAAACCCAACGAGCACAGGGAGAACATACAGTCCCTGAGGTGGGAACCGAACTTGGAGGTGCAAGGCGACAATGCTATCTGTCTTCCCATTAAGAAAACATTAAAAGAATAAATTATGAATATTAATTTTAAACGTATAAAAATGTAAAATAATTTAAGAATAAAAATTGTATCGTTGTCACTTATGTTGCTCTCACATCTGACACACACATGTAGGCTGTCACTCCTTTAACAACTTTATGCATGCCCTGAATTCTGCCTCTCCAAATCATGTCTAATGACTGCGTCATTATCGAGCATTGTTCTGTAATTTGTGTTGATGTGAGTAAATGTAAACTCACAGACCTGGTAGAGTTGGATGATATGTGGATGGTTCAAAAGCTTCATGATTTTAACTTCCCTGTTAAGTTTCTCCAAGCCTGACGCATCCAAGCGTGTTTTGTCGATGATTTTAATGGCAACCTGTGAGTTGATTAGATCAAACTGAGCAAATTTCAGACACTACAAACCTATCACTTACAAATCATACATAAGCAGCTATAATTTAATAACATATTGATGAACAACAAACAGTTGCTGATTATGACAATAATTTAGGGAACCTGTGTTTTAGTGACTTTATGCCTCGCCAGCTTCACCACAGCAAAGTTGCCTTTCCCCAGCGTACGTATAATCTCATAGAAGCCGACTTGGAGAGGTTTACCAACCCGGTTCATTGTGTCTGGCCCATTGTCTGACAGCACCACCATGCTTAATGTCCTTGACTGCTGCGTGATTAATTATGAAAGAATTGAAAAAACATCAGGTAGTTGTTTAAACTGCAAACTACACTTTTAGTAAAAGAGTACCAAACTGTAACTTTGCATGAACTGGTACAGAAGTACAAAATACATACAGGAATTTATATTGTTCTCATATCTTAAAAAAGTATTGCTTCGCAACATAAAGTGCACTGTACTGGTTGTGCATCAATCCTTTCTAAATTAAAAATGATATTGTGTGCTCAATTCCAAATAATGAAAAAAAGTCCAAAAGTGTAAAATTATTGCTTCTATTCTGTAAATTGTGTATCATTTAATGTTTTTTATTTTTTATGACTGCCTGTCTGTATGTCTAGTTAATTACTGGTGTAAAGTGAACTACTTTAATAGCAGAGAGAGTACAACTAGGTTGGTGTTACAGCACCATCCACAGACCAATAATGTTTATCCTTTTATATATATATATATATATATATATATATATATATGTATCAACATACTCTTGCACACACACACTTCCTTTGAAGATAGGGAAGAATGAGTACAAGTTATAAGATTTTGTGCAAAATTTACATCATGGATATTTCTAGAGTTTGACACCCTGAGATTTTATAAGATGGGAGTTGGCTGTATTAAATTAGGTCAACACCAGGATAAAAAATATATATATACAAACATGATAATAATAATAATAATATGTATGTGATCATTTTGTATATATTACAGTAAGAGGGAAATGGGGCATGATTCTACACTGCATAGCTTCTACATCAATTCTACCTTGCAGAGTTAGTTAGTAGAAGTTCATACACTTCACAGGTCTTCTTATCATTAGTTAAACAAGATATCAATAGTGATAATATTAATACCCCATTAATACTGGAATAATACTACATATTTAAAAAATAATAATACGAAAAAGGAATGGCTAGTCCTATAAATATTTAGGCTACAACTTAGATTTGTGAATTGTTTATTAATTGTTAAATTGTTTACTAATGCTTTATTTAGTAATAACTTAGAGTGTTTAAATATCAGGACAAAAGGAACAAAGATTATATTTATGTTGGCAACTTTTTTTTTTTTTGGCCACAGAGGCTATTCATAGGTGCACAAAACACATATTAAAATATGCATGAAAATATGATGAGAATGAATGCATGAGAAAACTATAATATACCCAGTGCATTAAAAACAACAACAACAACAACAACAATAATAATATAGGGATGTTAGTGCAGAGTTGAAGTTTGTTCCACCTTAGTTAAGTCTCTCAGTCAATTTGGTTAGTATAAGTAGGAAAAAAAATATATATATATTAAATCTCTTTTTTTTTTTTTTTTTAGTTTTAAATAGAATAAGAACTCACCGTGTGGACGGTAGACTCCTAAACGCTTTCCATCTATAACTTGCAGCTCCTTTCACCAGCACTCATTCCTGCACTTAAATTTATATATATATTTTAAGTTTAAATATTTTATTCCTTAAAAAGAAAGAAAATCACTCCTCCTGGTTTCCGCTCACTCTGGATAGCGCTGCACATAATCCTCTCTGTAGACTCGAGTCACTCCTAAGTCACCATAACAGGTCTCCGCTCTATGTACCACTTTATTAACGTCACTCTGGCGTCAAAGCACTGAGCAGGGCGCGCGCAGGAGCCCACGTTGCCAAGCAACGCTAGCCACGTCCCAAACCGGTCTGAACGCACTAAACAGTAGAACACAGGAATTTTGCTAATAGTGTAAAACAAATATGTAATCTACATTACCTGGAATACGCATGAAGCACAATAGACCTTTATCCTGGCAATATGTATTTTATCTTGGATGCAATTTAAATGTTAATTTTAATCAATCTGGTGATGTAAATCTTACTAAACATAAACTTATGCTAGCCTACAAAGGAGGCAGAATCTGAATCACAAACCCCAATCACTCACTCATCGTCTGTACTGCCTTGTCCTGTATACGGGGTGGCAGAGAGCCTGGAGCCTATCCCAGGAGACTTGGGGCATGAGGGTGCCAATCCATCATAGGGCACGGACACATACTTAAATTTCAAACATGACAGTGGTACTGAATAAACTTTGGTCTAATGCACTTGCACATGATTCAGGCTTTAATTCCTGCTACATTTTTGTCAGATGCTATAATAAAGGGCTTTGCTATTTAAGTCTGCCTCAACAGATTCCCAGTAAACACAAATAGGACATCTCCAGCATAAGAGCCATAGTAGGGGCATCTTCAGGACCCATTAAACCACCCAAAAATTTAAATACCCAGACGTCCGTTGGACTATTTTCCTAAAGTCGTCTTAAAACCTTTAGGAGTCTTGAGTCTAGTTAGACCTTCTATAGATGACCTGAAGGGCTGGTCTATATGTGTGAGACCAATGGGTTGGTTTAAACCATGCATTTCCAAAATGCCAAAACATCACTGTCAAATATTTCAGATTTTCATTATATTATATTCATTAAGAGATTTTTTATGTTTGCAACCCCATAACTTGAAGGAACATACTGTAGTATGGCCAAAGGCAACAACAGGTTTTTCTAAGCTGACTGTGTGTTTCCAGGCAAATTTGAAAATTATCAATTAAATTGAACTGAACAGTGCAAAAACAAAACCTTTAATTTGTTTCAAAACATTTTAAAAACACTTCTAATACACAGAACAGCAAAATAAGAACATTAACCAACTTTAGGTAAGTCAAAACAGCTAGTACTACAGTCCTGCATACATTAGAAAACAAATAAAGATGTAAAAAACGTTATTCTTAACCAGTACAACTCGTAACAGACAAAGACTTTAGCCATTACTACCATTATCATTATGCTAATCAGGAGATCAGACCTACAGTACAAGGAGCCATATCTCAGCGGGCCCTGTGACCCCCGATACGTTTCAAATGATTACACTAGCTACAGATACAGGATTATAAGAGCTGAATTTGTCCCACACAAAAAAAGAAAGTCTGTGTGTAGGACAGGGATGAGTACAAGGTTTTTTTTTTGGTGTCCACTACATCACTGTTCTTTCTCTATGGCTGTGTGATTAATTTTGCTGATGCAATTGATGTCCTCCAACATCTCCTGAGCTGTCTGTCTGAGGGCTGAGTGACGGCTTGAGGCCAGCTGATGGATTCTCTCCAGTGGAAGGGAATGCTGTAGGTTTGGGCTGAGTTGGACCGATAAGTCACCCTCCACTAGTAGAGACTGGAGCAGCCGCAGGGCCTGCAGACACACCTCTGAGTCCTGGTCTGTTGATAATGACATTAAAAACAACATGTCAATGACATAAAGCACCTCCCTAAAGCCAAGGGATGAGCCATAAGAACAATCACAACTAGGCGAGGATAATTATTGGAAGCAATGAAGAAGGGTGTGGTTTGTACACAACAGTGATTTTTACTCAGAGCTGATATAGCATCAATTTATATAATAAAACATTTAACAAGACAAAGGGAAAGAGGGAAAACGTGTTGTTGGAGGACTGACTATAAATGGTGAGTAACTTTATACGATGAGAGGGAGAAAGAGAGAAAGGGAGGGAAGGTGTGAGACAGAAAGTGTGGAAGCCGATCTTAATCCTCCCCACCACCTTTCACTTGGCATGACGTCAAAGCTGGGATCAGATAAAGTCTTGAAGCCTCAGGAGGGCTTTCTCAGCTGCACTCACTCATGTCACACTCACAGTCACAGATGCAAATACACAGACATGCACGCACCTTCAAGCAGGGTGCATATAAGAGGCAGGAGTGCAGGACTCTCGCTGATGTACGTCAGTCCATTTACGCTGAGGCTGACGTTGTACAAAGCCATCAGCATCAGCCTGCACAGACGAACGCACAGATGTACGCACACACAAACACACGCACACACTGTCAGGTAGTATTATATCAGTTAACATATTGGTTACTGTATAGTACATATAAAATTACCTTCATATGGCGCACTGGAATTGTGTGAATATACACTCATTATCCATTTTATTAGGAACACCTATACATCTATATTTTCATGCCATCTGCAGTCATGCAAAAATGTGGTAGCAATGCAATGGCTTACATCATAAAGATACAGGTCAGAATCTTTAGTTTATTTTTTAGATCAATCACAATGAGAAAACACGTATGATCTCTCTGACTTTGACTTGTGATGTCTGACAAGATGTATTGTCTATTTTTTAAAACAGCTAGGGTTAAGGGTTCCTGGGATTTTCACATGCAGCATTCTCTTGAGATTAAATCCAGTATGGTATGAATGGTATGTTATGAGCTGAAAAGCATCTCAAAATGTCCAACACGTTGAAACCTGAGGCAGCTGGGTTACATGAGCAGAAGAAGACATCGGGACACAGGCTTGGGGGTTAGAGATTGGAAAAAAGACGAGGTAATGTTTTTCATGAATGAATGAAAAAGTATACAGGTTTCTCTAATAACGTGGTCAGCGGGTTTATATGTCCAGGAATTAACTTACACTTTGAGCTTTGGAAAGACCCCAGACTTCATTAACCCAAGCAGCTGCACCAGAGTGTCCAACAAGACATGTGCAGAGCTGGAAATGAAGTCCCTCCCACAAGTCACAGCCGCCAAATCTGCAAATAAATCAAAATTTCAAATGAATCTAATTAATATACCACAAATAAGTGCGGAAAAACAATAAATATTACCACTTACTGGTAATGACACCAGCCAACGCGAGCACAAACTGGTGCTCATGGGAATTGTAGTTCTGCTGCTGGGGTTTTTCCTCCTCGTCTAGAGATTTCACGAAACTCTCCAGGGTTTGACCTGCTACACTTAGAAATGGTTCCAGTTTCCCCTTCATAGAGATGGACACACAATATATTACCACAAATTAAGACAGAAATGACTGTCATATAATTTTATTTTATTATTGTTATTACTTTTTCTGAGTGAGGACCAACAGAAATGTCATTTTCATTCACAAAAACAAGCATTACTGCTCAATAAAGAATCTGGGGACAATCCTGGGAACAGTGTGAAGGAATTTGGATACACCCTGGATAAGACATATTCACACACTGTTCCACTGCAACGCGCAATTTGGAGTAGCCACTACGCACCAGCTTGTTTTGGAAAGAAACCAAAAAACTTAAGGAAACGCCTGCAGACTTTGAGAAATCACAGAAACTCAAGCCTGGGAATTAATAAAAAAATCCTGAAGCTGTGAGTCAGCAACGCTACCTGCTGCACCACAATGTCACACATCGCTCACTGTTATTTGTGAGCATTCAGTATTGTTGATCACAAATAATTTATGACGAATCACCAAATCATAAGATGTCTAAACACCTATCAATTACCTGATTAGGTGTGCTGTAAAACATATGTCTGAGGTGAAAAACGCTGCTGTATTGTAAATTGTAAGTGTAAGATAATAAGAATTGCTCTAACCACAGCCCAAATATTTAGAGCAATTCAGTCTTACTGACCGACGCCTTTATTATAAGGTGACTCACATCAGCCAGTATGTCTCTTACAGCCTCTTCTCTCCGGGAAGCACTCCAGAGTACAGTGCAGGTAGCGGCGCCCAGGTCTGTACAGAACTCCGCCTGCTGCAGCAACTGTTCGCGGCTCTGCCATAACCGCTCCCTTAGCGCTAGTTTCTCCTGATGGCACACCTTACGATTAGGGTTAGGGCTACAATTTAAAAATTCAGCAAGGTGTATAAAAAAATGGGCACAGAATAAAACTATTCTCCAGGCCATACTCCAAGTCGTAGTTTTCAAGGTTATCTTCGTACATGTACGATGTATTGTATTTCACTCACCTCTCTCTCTCTCTGGCACTCGGACTGTGCTGCATCAAGGCGGGAGCAGAGGTGCAAACACTCCTGCTTGAGCTGCTGCTGCTGCTCCTGGTTCTGTTCCCTAACTGTAAAAACACACCGCACAGAAATGGGTTTCATGCAGTTGTTGTTCTAATGATGCTGCGGAAATGCTGTGTAACAAATCTTCCTGAAACTTTAGATACTGGGTCAGGATCTAGTAAATGTTAAAGTCATTTAAATCATTTTTACATTCAACAAACCATTCAGGTTAAATCCAGTGTCACTTATAAGCAGTGGTAGGCAAAGTACAGAAGGTCCATACTTGAGTAAAAGTACTAGGTAAAGTATCAAAAGTACTGGCCTTGTATTAGCTCACAGTAAGTCATAGTAAATCTCTCTCTCTCTGATTCCCGACTGTAACTGTGTGTATTTCGTCACTGCTATTCCATCTCATGGTTTGATTTTAAACACCTGCTACATGATTAAGCGTTTACCAGAGGGAAAGCAAAGTAAACAATTACACTCAATAGTCTTCTGGTGGCACTACTCCTGCTTCAAATACTACACATCACTGTGAACACTACGCCATGCAGTAATGTGGTGAAGTAGAAAGTAGAGATATTTGTTACAGGATGTAGTGTAATAAAAGTGATACATAGCCACTAATAAAACTACTAACATAACTACAGATACATGAAATATATACTTAAATACAGTAATGAAGTACTGTAAATATACTTAATTACTTTCCACCTCTGCTTGTAAGTCTGTTAATATTTTCATAAGTAAAGCACTTCAAAGCAACATAGATATCCCCTATTTCACAATGGAACAACAGTAAATATAACTCTTCCAACATTTATTCTTACGTGTGTCCAAAGAGCGGGCTTTGTGCAGGGCGTCCAGAAAATCACCAGTAATGACCTTAGGCAGAAATTCCCGTAGCTGCATGACCTGCGTGCACAGCCTCTCCAGGTCTCTCTTTTGGACCCAAACAAAACAATCTCCTCCTGGATCCTATAAGGGTTAATCAAAAATACCATAAGCATGTAATGTTTTACCACTTTCCTAAAGTAAAGGATACTGGAAAGGGATTTGAAACTTTTAATTGATTCTGCGTGTGTGTGTCTGTGTGTGTCTGTGTGTGTGTGTTTGTGTGTGTGTGTATGTGTGTGTGTGAAGCGCTGCAATGAAATGGAAGCCTGTCCAGGATGTATTCCTTCCACTTTTACACTAACCAGATTAAAACAGTTACTGAAGATGAATGTATGTTTTCTTATTTGTTGCTTTGTTCCATCTTTTCTCTTTACCAGTCTCATAACTTTTTAAACACTTAACACTGCAACACCAAAACAAAGGATTACATACAGAATATACAGAATTGTATGTGGAGTGTATCTGCATATCTAGCCTTTGACTTATTTGTTTAAATTTATTTTAAATATGAATTATTAAGTAATATTTAACATTATGGCTAAGTGGTTCGCACTGTCGCCTTGCACATTCAGGGTCTGGGTTTGATTTTCCCGCCTGTGTACATGGAGTTTGCATGTTATCTCCGTGTTTCCTCCAGGTACTCTGGTTTCCTCCAGCAGTCCAATGACATGCAGATTAGGCTGAATAGTTTTTCCAAATTGTCCATAGTGTGTCAATAAGCGTGGAAGAGAGAGTGTGTGTGTGTGTGTGTATATGTGTGTCCATTGATGCATTGGCACACTGTCCAGGGTGTACCCCTCCTCATACCCTAAGTCACCCCCCACAGCCCTGTATAGGATAAAGTGGCATAGTCAATAAGTAAGTGAGTGAGTGAGTAAGAATAATAAATGAATTACCTAAGTGACATAAACAGAATAAAGACAGATTTTAAAAAAATCAACCTTTGGATTTGTAAATTACGGCTTAAAATTAAAGTGAAACAATAGCGCCCTCTTGTGGATATGGCGTGTATGAACCGCAAAACATGATCGTCACTTATATTAATTATTTTTTTAACACCAGATAAAATGTCATCTTTAGCACTGAATTTGTCTCAAATACGACATTTTGTACTGGCAAATAATTATTTTTTACAATTCTGTTCATACTAGTTCCTACTTGTAGTGAAATAATACAGTACAGTAGCTGTAGCTAAGTTCAGTCTGAGCTGACAAATCCAAATTCCTTTTCAATATTGAAATATAGTTAAAAGTTTATGTTTTTTTTTTTGTCGTGATCTTACTGGAAATCGTTTGTATTTTAAATTATTTAGTCAATCTCGATTAAATTGACGCTAGCTAGCTTTTTTTAACCGAATGATTTGATATGCGGTGACTTGTGGTGGCTGATAACTAAACACACATAAACCGAGATGTGTAATTTTACCTCTCTTGAGCTCATTGGTGGTACTTTAGTTAAGTCTGACTGTTGCATCTTAACAAACGGCTTCTTACTGAACTAACAACCGCTTTATTAGCAAAACCTGAGAGGTAATTTTCTTTAAGGCTGGCAGGTTGTCTAAATGGCTCCCTCTGGTGGTTCTTCTGTGTACTGCACGATTAGCTTCTTCTTTCGGCTGCTCGTGTGCTACTGTCGTAATGAATTTTCTTTTCAACCTCCTGACATGTTAATCTAAAACTGATGTAAATTGGTCCTGGTTAGCAATTTATAAAAGTAACAGTAGAAGTAAATAAATAAAGAAAAGCTTATAGATAAATAAAAGAAAGGTTTTGTCTTTACATTGGTCAGAACTCGCCCTTTCAGTGATATCTGTACGTTTCATACATTGAAGGACCAGAAACTAGTCTCAGAAAAATTTTCTGTCTGTATGTCTGTATGTCTTTCCAGACAGATTTTGTCACAGCATCATGCAAAACAGGCTCGACAGAATTTAATAAAACTTGCACAATAGATGAAATCATTATGTTGAGTAAATGGAAAGTTATGAGCAGTTATGCTCCAGATTATAAACTGCAGATTATCCACCGCTGGACAGAATTGAATGAAACTTTTGCAGTACTTGAATATCTGCCTGAAGTTTACCCTGCACCATACGTGAAATCAAAATGTTGAGTAAATACCAATATTATGAACAGTTATGTACTTTGCTTAATAATCTACTTTAAAATAAGATACTTAGTAAGCTAATTGCTCAATGTAAACAAACACCTACACCAATAGATATTCATTAGAAAAGCTAAATTGAATTTTTTCACCTCTGAAATAACAGTGGAGTTGTTTTAAGACAATTCTAATCTTTATCCGATCTACTTTTTTTGATTGGTTATGTGTGGTGACAAAAGAAGTACTGTACAACTTAGCGTAAACAAGGCGTAAGATACTCAACCTTAGAAAAATTCATTTCTTTGTATTAATAAGTTAGGAAAAGAGTTCTGCTATACAGAAAGACAAGCAGACATATATCTGGGCTTCAACATAAAATAATATCACTGCTTACATTACGTTTCACAATTCTGGGTTGCCACTGTTGTGCCCCTTGAGCAAGGTACAGTGCAAACTGTCGAAACTGTTCAAAAAGGGTGATCCATGAAAACATTGCGAAGTGGCTGGTGAAAGGGCAGACCGAGATGCCTTTACAAAGCTGTCCATTCATGCCTTGGCCTTCCCTCAGTTGATGAGAATGACCTAACAAAACATTCCAGGGATTAGAATTTTATTCATGTTTACTGTGGTATACATTTATATTCATGGTGTTATTGACATTTCATTGACTTCAACATCATACAGCACATACATAAGCACTTAAGTCAACTTGAAGTTGTTAGTATAAAAGTGTATAAAAGTATATATAGTATAAAAGTATAAGTGCTATATAAATACATTATTGATTACTTGGTTGATTGATTGATACATTTACTTTACACTGAATTGCTTTCAGGCTTCTCAATGATATGATGTCTATGAAAGTTGGTCCATATGGGTATTTTTTCTCTATATCTTAAATTGCAGGGACTTTTTTTAAACACAAATTGCAGGGAAATTTATCATCTGTTTTACCATATAATAAAATTAATAATTCATTAATTAAAAATCATAAATTAAACATTTACGTCAATAAATACATTTCAAAATAGAATCCCAATAAAATGCTGTACATGAGGCACTTTAATTTCCTGCTTCTACAAATCCCCATATGTGCTTGCAATGATAGTAATCCCTTTTATATATTAAACATGCTCAGTAATGTTGCTGAGAGAGAACAGATAAGGCTTGTGGTGGATTTTTATCACATCCGTTTTTAAGCATACCATGCAAAATACAATAACCACTGTGGAGGATGTGTGGCCATCTTGTGGACACTGCATGTATCAACAGCAAAAAAAGCATAGTCACTTTTAATTATTCATTAATTCGATACAATTAATGTTGTATTGGGCTAGATACAGGTTTTCACACTGAATTTGTCTTCAGTACAAGATTTTGCACTGGCAAGATGTTTTTTTTTTTTTTATTTTTTGTCTATTCTAGACAGAACTTAAATTACTCACCAGTAATAAAATGGTTTAACTACTTTAGCTTTCAGTTCAGTCTGAGTTAACTTTTTTTTAACAGTTAGATACATTTTAAACTTGTGTTTTTCTGTCTTCACACAGTCACCTGTTTGGTCTCCTGAAAGCACCCCTGGGAGGACAAAAATTTACTTATGATGAAAAAAGCTGATTAAAATAAATTTACAGCCTTGTAAATACACACATCCTGCTCAATTTTTAGGGACATCGCCTGATTTTATTCCTAGTTATATACCCTTCTCCACTTCGCAGTACAGTATTATCTATTCTGTGGTTACTGCATATACAGTACTTGCTGCCTTGCCATGTGCATTTAATATATATTTTTACACTGATGTATATATATTTGCACTGATGTATATATACTACCATTTGCTTTTCTGGTAAATAATAAACTGCATTTAATACTTACTGCATCTATCTATCTACAGTATGTGGAAAAATAAATCCGAATGGTATAATCCATGTCGATTCTTCGCCACTGCCGAAACACACAGAGTACAAACTCCATTCCAGGATTTTCGTGTAACCCGTTGAAGTTTCAGAGTGCGCGCGATTGTCTTTTGTTGTCTGAGCACGCGCCTCTCCGAGCTCTACGGCGGTGCTCGGGGGGAAAAAACGAAACTATTAATTTATTTCCCCTACACTACACCAGCATTATTAGCAGTGGAAGCATGTCGGTGGGCATCGAGTTGGGCTTTTCTAACGACGAGGTGCTGAGCACGCGCTTCCCGCTGCATCGCGCCTGCAGGGACGGAGACGTGCGCGCGCTCTCCTCGTTGCTGCAGCAGCGCCCCGGTGACAGAGCACAGCTCCAGGCGGAGGACTCGTTCTACGGCTGGACTCCCATTCACTGGGCGGCACACTTCGGAAAGGTAGTTACCCCGGGAGTGCACCTGACGAATAGAAGACTGGGGGGAAATTATTGAAGAGCGTTTAGGTTAGATTAGTGGTGGCCGCTTGCGTTGCTTGATGATATTAGATTTGAGTGTTTAAAGTAGGGAAACGGTTAGATTAATCCTGGTCGTATATTCGCCACTGCATGGTATAAATTGTGAACACACATCAACTCGTATTAAAGACAGCTCCGAAACAAAACTATGGTCGCCAGTCAGCAGCTAGGGGTGTGTGTTGAATGCGCCCGAGCGAGCGGCGAAACGAACGTTATTGATTGGTTGGGCGAGAGCCAATAAAACGCGACCCGCCAAAACCTCTGCGCATAAAGAAAGCGTTTAGTGACGCTGCGATAAAACACTGCTTCTGGGAACTTACAGTAGGTTATTGGGATTCTATTTGAAAAAACAAAAAAACAATACGCTTACCAGTGTGTAGAGTTATTAATTACGAAAATATAAGTATTAGTATACATTAAAAACCATAGACAGGCTTATAATGCGCCGCTCCCCGTGATTATATGTGGCTATTTTTAGCCTCATCCCTGACGAAAGTTTCCACAGAAACTCCCCGAACTGAGGCCAGAAAAAATAAGAGTGAGAAATGTGACTTGATTTAAGCCCCTGTCTGAGATAAAAAGACAATGTGATACGTCTTATCACAGACGGTGTACACTAGTAGTGTTTACACAGGCTGTGATTTCCAGAACTTGCTTATTTTTCTACCAGTTCATGAACCGATTTGTTCTGATTCTTCATCCCAGTCAGAGTGTAAGCCAGATTCTTACATTAACATGGCTGCCGTGGTGTTTTGGAGAATCATAACATGGCAGAACAGAAGAGTTTGTGTTTTTACCCCTTTTTTCCTAAAAAGTGAAGAAAATGTCTCAAATGTTGGAAAAAATTTTTTTGTGTGAGAGCCAAGCCTGAAAGTCAGAATATGAACAATGAGTCACTGTGACTAAGAATGATAAAATAGATAAACAGTTGTTAAAGACAAGAAACAAACCTAACTCTTAAGACAAAAAAAAAAAAAAAAATATATATATATATATTATTCCTCGTCTGATAGTACTTTAGATTCAGTAAACAGCACCACGTCTTTGTTTTCTGGGTATTTGCATCAGGATTTATAAGGATGTCCCTTTCCCTAAAAAGAGCAAATCATGTTGCTCCTCTAGGCAGCGGTGTAGTACACTGTAAACTCAGCCAAGACCCACCACACTCTTTTAGTCCCTAACCCCTGTTTGAGAGGATGTGGGGATAAATTTACAGTATCTCGACTTCTCCAAACATGAAGCATCCTTACACCACTGTGTCTAGGGTACACACACACTTTATTTATTTATTTATTTTTAAATAAAGAGGAAAGAAACTCAGTGGATTGGTTTAAATTTAAGCTGTTCATCTCATTTCATCATGGTCCGCCTGCTACTCTTTTCAGGAAGCTCGTTACTACAGATGAATAATGTCTTTCGTGCAAGCAGGACAGTTAGTTATGACATCATCTTGCTGCAATTTATTTTGCTCAGTTATGTCAGTGTGTTCATATACCTGCTTCCTATCTGTACATGATAATTCATCCGACTGCCAAGAGTTGATTTGTGTAGTTCGGCAAGCTGTATTAGTAGTGGTTCAGGCTATAATTACAGCAATGAGGTATGTCTCATGAATGTGAAGCACATTTAGTTTGAAGATGCACATCCGATAAAAAAATAATAATAATTTTTTGTAAAACTCATTAGCGAATAAAGTTTTCTTTTTGGTTGTAAAACAAGATTGTTAAAAATGACTGATTTCTAACCTGTTGAATCTTTTTATCTATTGAGCAAGTATAAATATTAAACCAACAAGAAACTTTAAACAAATCTTTTTTTTTTTTTTTTTTATCTCAGGCTAGTGCTTTGTCCAGCCTGTACTCTGTCTCTACAGGATGTGGTATTTCGTCTTATTGTGTGTGTGCAAATGTACAGCTTGATATATTAAGTAGATGCGAAAAGTTGGGGCTGCATGTCTGAGGGTTCCTTTTCTAAATGTCTCTCTTTTCTTGTTGCTACAGCTGGAGTGTGTGCTGCGGTTGGTACAGGTGGGCTGTGAGGTGAACGCTGTGACAACCCGCTTTTCACAGACTCCAGCGCATATCGCTGCGTTTGGAGGAAACCCAGAGTGCCTTGTATGGCTCTTGCAGGCTGGTGCTGATATCAACAGACAGGTGAGTGCTTCCTCATGTGTATTGTAGTAATGGTATTGGCCACTTAGGTGTTGTTCTGTTTTTTTTTTTATTTAATAGTTTGACAGTTTTTGTGACTAACCCAGAAAGCTCTCTTGTACTGCATAATGACAACCAGCTAGGAAGCTGTGTTTTCTCATGGGCAAATGAGACTCAAGGTTGCGCCACTGTGACTAATATACAGAAAGAAAGAAATTATAGAAAACGGCAAGAATTAGAATATTTTATTCTTGTGTAGCGGTCTCACCCAGTGACATTTGATGACAAGACGGCAAGAAAATAAGGGTAGTGACTCCTGGCATGGCATAAGGTCCAAAGACGTCGACCTTGCTAATAGATTATACATTAAGCGGAGATTTTTTTTAGGCTAGGACGGATCTGAACTGTAGTGATCTATTAGTGAACAATTTGAGCATGCAAACTACACACTTGCCACATCATGCTCATATCAGAGGAATGTGGTTTAAATAAAATTTTCTTATTTGTAAAGGCAAATTTACTAATAATGTTATCTGTGTAAAATAAATAACAAAGGGAATTGACACATTATTCGTGCCTTAGTGGTTAGCACTGTCGCCTTGCACTTCCAGGGTCCGGGTTCCTGGCCAGGTTCGATTTCCACCTCTGTGTGCATTGAGTTTGAATGTTCTCCCGGTGCTTGGTGGGTTTCCTTCTGGTACTCCGGGTTATTCCTACAGTTTTTATGCACTGTCCCCTTAAAAACATACTACCATGTATGACCAGTCTGTGACATGGAAGCACCATAGAGAATTCTTTCATAAAAAAAAAAAAAGCATGCTTACAGTACAAACATGTCAGTAAACTTAGTGCAAACAAACAAAATAATTGTTCATTCCTTTTAATCAGGGTAAAATGTTCAAATAATTGTGAAATGGGTATAAATAAAAATCTATTTATGTGATTGAATGGGAAAGCACAGCTATGTTGTTTAAATTTACTTTAAATAATTTTTGCTTTTTTCCCCTGTAACCATTCAGTTATCCATATATCTACCCATTCTGTGGCATACTCTACCTCAGTTTATTGAGAGCAAATCCTCTTGCACAGGATTATCCTGGCCTGACTTTGACTGACCTCTTATACTTTAGGATATATACATACATGCATAAATATATTTGACGAAATAAATAAAACACCAAAGGATAATTTCAAAAAAGTATAGCCTATAGAACAATTATTTCCCAAGCCCATGATTTAGTTGAGTAGTATATAAGAGTCTTTACTGATTTAAAAGAACAAAAGGTAGCTTAAAGAATTAAACAAACTTTGAAGTTTTTAAATAAGTAATGTTGTCGGCTTGCCGTGAGTTAATTTAAAGTCTGATAACGATTGTTTTAAGTAAGACAATATCACTTGAAAGTAATTTGTGACAACAAAGCCAATTAAACTGTATACACCTCAGGATACGGTTTAGCAGGTTGAACTGCACACACTTCAACAGCTGGTTATTCTTTGCATTTCTCAGAGATGATTTGCCAGCCAAGCTTCTTGTAGGACATTCCAGAGGTTTAACATATTAAAAAAGTTTGACATATTAATCAAATCTTTGTTCTTCCAGAGCAGCTTGATTAAGCTTTGCTGATTGAACAGGGATTTTTTTATAACAGATTTGCACTGCCCCCTTCTTGTATTATTTCTTGTAAGACTAGTACGTGCCTTTTAGGGTTGTTGAAAGACTAGACTGAATTCTTAAGGAAAGGGTAAACGTGGTGTGCCAAGACTGTCAAAGAAATTTGAATGTGTGTCAACTCATGTGTTAGGGAAATATATTGCTAGAACTCCAAATGTTGAGCAAAGAAATACCATAATCAGACTAAAACATGAAGATGGCACATCCCAAGATGGGGATTAAAGCTACTCAGGGCTTGATGGAAGAAGGAGAGAGTGAGTAGCTCTGTGGCCTCACTGAGTGCTGTACTTGTGTGGCTTGACCTACATTCTACTGTTTCCATAGAGCAACCTGTTTGGTGTGTTTTCCCTGCCTCTAGAGGGAGTTCACTGGATGCTTCTCTCTGGCCAGTGTCTTGAAAGCACAGATTTGCTCCACTTTCACCATGTTGGCGCTTGACATGTCGCTCTGCAGCAGTCATCCTCTGCCTGTTTTCTTGTGAAATAAGTCCTAATGGAAAGCACAGGGAATCGATTAAATAGAATCTAAATTATGGGCTAAGTCCATGCTTGGTATTATGGGGATTAAAGATATGCTAAGGATTTTTTTCTCCGCTGCAGCCAGTTGTACTAGATGAGAAACACTACTCTGTACATTTCCACTATATTTAATATTTTTTCTCTTTAATCTATGATCAATTTATGCATTATTAGTTACAACATGCCCTAAATGACTGGAGTAGCTATAAAAGTGCATTAATGTTGTGTGCATTTTTTTGGGGGGGGGAATGCAATGCCTTTGGTTTTGTGTATTTTTATATTAAATGCTTTACATGTGTTTTTTTTAGGATTACATGGGTGAAGCCCCAATCCATAAAGCTGCAAGGGCAGGTAGCATGGATTGTATCAGTGCCCTGTTGTTCTCAGGTGCAAAACCAGAGTAAGTCATTCTTTACATCTTCTTCATCGTGACACTTCACCTGTTGACCACAAGACACTGTCTTTAATGGATATCCACCAAACTCTATCAGTCTTTCTACTGAATTTCTATATATAAAGAGGCCAGATTAGATTAGATTCAACTTTGTCACGGTGCAAAGTACATGTACAGCGCCAATTAATTGCAGTATATAATGATGCAGAATGCCTTTTGTCACTGGGGCATTAATTTGCTAGGACTCTTGTCACCAAATTTGAATGGTTTTGGGTGGGCAAGGCCCTCACCAAGCCACCTATGAATTCATATTTCCCTGAATTGATTATATGCTGTCTGTGTTTAAAGACAAGTCATTTTTATTAACTGTATTGCCTCAATACTATGATCTGAAATAGAAGTGTAATGTTTTTAGATCTGTTCTGGATTTTATTGAAGATTGGAAAGCAGAATGAATAAATTTCCCTCAGTTGTACAGGCTGAGGGATTTTTGGTGGATTTCCTTTTTTCTTTTTACTCCATCTTGCTTTGACCTTAAGTAACTGAGTTTATTTCTTGAGGTTTTAATAAACAATCATAATTCTTGTAGGCAAAAAAAGATCAACAAATGCACAATTTCTATTTTATGCGATATACAATTGTTCAAAGCCACTATTACAACTTCCGTGCCGTTATATTCCCTTCAAATGGCTATTCTTAGATATGCCACAATGAGTGGTGTACTTTTTGTAATTAGGAAAAGTTAAAAGACCTAGCAATTGTGTAAGGTTTCTACAGAAATGGCACATGCTGTAATCCTATCGGGCTCCGCAATAAGTCCATCATTATGGCTGATGTACTCTTATTCGTACTTGGCTCATATTAAAATGAAGACCTGTCTTAAGTAATAAAGTGAATTATAGCATAAACCAACTCCAGTTTCTGTTCCATGTCACTCAGGGTGTGATTTATTTTCTTTGTAGTTTTATTCTGGTTTTAAACTAAAATCAGAATATTCCTTGGTCCAGTAAACTTAGCATATTTTGGAATTCCCAGTTGGTTAATCAATTCCTAAACCAGCAAAGATCGCACCCTAAATGGAGAGTAAAATCCTAATATTACATTCGCCACAAGGATACTTTGAAATCCCTGTAAAAATACCATGCATGAAAAGGATTGTGCATTTGTTTAATAAATGTAATGTATTTGTATAAGGGGTTAAGACAGTAGATAAGCATATGTCATGTGTTTGCAGCTAAAATGTGTACTTGAAGAGAGGAAAGCTCATTGTTTTTTTTTGGTGGATGACCTGGGGTTTATTTTAAGGAATTGGACATTTTTTTTTTTTACTAGACTTTTTAACCTCAAAAATTATTTTAAAAAAAATGTGATGACGGAGCAAAAACATGTTACTAAGCTTCAAACTCATAAGCAAACATTTCCATCCATTGTGCTTATAAAAATAGATTATTTGTAATTTACACAAGATTCTTTCTGTCGCCAATCAATTGTAATTCTTTTTCTCATTGTTTAGATTGTTTGGAAGAATCATGCAGAATGTTTTTTCCCAAAAAATCTTAAAATTAGCTTGGATAGGGTCTGTGATTTTACAAATAGTAAAGGTACCACTAAAATAAGTAGAGCTGTGAACTGTTTATTTGGTTCGGATGTTCGGCATTAGGCTGAATTTTCGATTCAAAAGGAAAAAATTATATAGATATAATTTAAATAACATATCCAGTATATGCACCAACCTGCCCCACAGTTTTAGTTTTTAGTAGACAGCATGCACTTATAAACTCAAATAAGAAAAAGGCTTACTCAAATGTGAGTATTAGCGGAAGATGTTAGCGGTTTCATATGTATTTTGATATGGTTAACAAAAGTTCCCTTAAGGAAGTTGTAGAAAAATATACAGTTTTATAGCACAGAATTATATATCATTTTAACAAATGTATATTTATAAACTAAAATGTGTGCATGTCTAACTATGTATACCTTAATGTCAAAAAAACTGCTGGCCAATTTTTAGAAATCCGAATATTTAGCTATATATAGTTTTAATCAATTGGAAATGTTTTAGGGGGGGATTGAGGTGGAATCTTTATAATTAACGGTATATTTATGCAATTTCTGAATAAATCAGTAATCATTTTAAAAATATCCATTAAGCTGCAATACTCTATCCATTAGGTGGATATCATAAATAATATTTGAACAGCTTCAGCTGCCACCAAATAATGTCATATAAACTTGTCCAAAATAAGCTAAAACAAAGTTGTTTTGTTTGAAGTCTGTATAGAACACCATCATAGGACTACTTTAGGATTTAACTGTAACTGTCAACATACCTTTTGAAATGTATACAAACTGATCATATTTAAAGGTATAATTCGATATAGATACTCTTTTCACTGTAATTAAGTATTTATTTGAAAATCTCCTTGATTTTATTAGTGACTGACTGTTGTTAAAGAAGTTCTTAAAGCATAAATGAATGCATCTAAATGTTAAATGTTGCCAGTAAATTGTCAATCATTGAGGGATTCCTGTCAGATCTGGTGGTTTATCCAATTTGTATAAACTAACATTAATATTGTAGTATGTGCTACAGTTTTTAAGCCTTAAATTTCTTTTAGGTAAAAAAATATTAATAATAATTTAGGTTTTTGGCACAATGTATGTTGAAATGTTTGCTACTTTTTAAATGATTAAAAATGTATAAGGTGACTAAATGAACTGCTGCTGCAAGTTTAAAGATTTCATTTAAACATGAATGAGCCCAAAATTTAGCAGTAGTCATACACTATGCATTCCTATTAAATCTATGTTCTACCATTAAATATAAAAGTGCACTGTTATTCAACATATGTTTATTTTATAGAATTAAATGTTTGTAGTTCACTTTGTGCTCTTAATGCATTGTATGTTTATCAATTTAAGTTTACTAATAGGAAATTCAGTATATTCATTTGCCCAATGTAAGACTAAAAGTTTTTGCATTTAAATCAGTAAACATTATAAATATTTTGATCATGCATACTTTGTTTCATTGTTAGTGAGTTAATTATACAAATTATTGCATGGCAAGTGTAATCTGTGATATCTCATAACTTGAAAGATTAATTTAATTAAATAATTATATTATCGTGTCTTTTGAATGAAAACTATATTGCCAAACGTATTTACTCACCCATCCAAATCATTAAATTCAGGTGTTCTAATCCCTTACATGATTACAGTTGTATAAAATGAAGCACCTAGGTATGCAGACCGCTTCTGCAAGCATTTGTGAGTTGCTTTCAGGAGCTCAGTAATTCCAGCGTGGTACCGTAATAGCATGCCACCTGTGCAATAAATCCAGTTGTAAAATTTCCTCACTACTAAATATTCCAGAGTCAGCTGTTAGTGGTATTATAACAAAGTAGAAGCAATTGGGATTGACAGCAACTCCGCCACGAAGCGGTAGGACATGTAAAATCGAAGTAAGCGGGGTCAGCGGATGCTGAGACGCATAGGGCACAGAGGTCACCAACTTTCTGTCAATAGCTACAGACCTCCGAACTTCATGTGGCCTTCAGAATAGTTCAAGAACAGTACGTAGAGAGCTTTATGGAATGGGTTTCCATGGTAGAGCAGCTGCATCCAAGCCTTGCATCACCAAGTGCAATGCAGAGTGTTGGATGTAGTGGTGTAGAGCTCTCCACCACTGGACTCTAGAGCGCTGAAGATGTGTTCTCTGGAGTGACGAAACACGCTATTCTCTGTCTGGCAATCCAATGGACAGGTTGGGGTTTGGCGGTACTTATCTGACTTCATAATCTGGGGATATGGTGTGGGGTTGTTTTTCAGGAGTTAGGTTTGGCCCCCTTAGTTTCAGTGAAAGGAACTCTCAATGCTTCGGCAAACCAAGACATTTTGGACAATTTTAAGCAGCTAACTTTGTGGGAACAGTTTAGATATGTCCCTTTTCTGTTCCAACATGACTGCGCACTAGTGCAAAAAGCAAGGGCCATAAAGACATGGATAAGCGAGTTTAATGTGGAAGACCTTGACTAGCCTGCACGAGTCCTGACCTCAACCCGATAGAACACCTTTGGGATGATATGGAGCGGAGACTGCGAGCCAGACCTTCTCGTCCAACGTTAGTGTCTGACCTCACAAATGCGCTTCTGGTAGAACAGTCAAAAATTCTCATAAACACACTCCTAACCTTGTGGAGAGCCTTTCCAGGAGAGTTGAAGCTGCTATGGCTGCAAAGGGTTGGCCAACATCATATTAAACCCTATGGATTTAGGATGGGATGTTACTTAAGTTCATATACATGTGAAGGCAGACAAGCGAATACATTTGGCAGTATGGTGTAACTTGACAGATTAATTTAATTTAATAATTTGATTACTGTGTCAGGTTAATTAAAAAAGTGTAGATTTCTTGAACTTAAAGCTCCAGCAAGTTTCTGACCTATATAATCTATTGTTCAATTTTTCCAGAGAAGAAACCATGGATAAATTATTGAAAGTTTAATGCGAAATGCAAAATGTTTCAAAGATAATTATCAAACCAGAGATCAGAGTTCTTAGCAGCAGTACTTCATTTTGCAGTAAAACAATTTGGTCGCCACTACATGCGGTCTACGGCTTTAATCATTTAAAACGCTTTTTTAATGAGCTTTCAGACCTCAAGCTTTCTGGAATTGTAACTACATGCAGTCTGACCTGCACACAATAATTTCTCTCTAGTTAGGAGGATTAGCCTGGTTCAGCAAGTGTAGGTCTTTTTAAAGGCAAATGTGCAAGTGTTTTTGTGTTTCCTAGAAATAAATGTATGTTTCACTTTTGAACCATTTTTCAGTTTGACATATATGAAATTGTTGCTTTATTTTCTGAAAGTAGCATGTTAAAAAAAAAAAAGCAAAAAAAAAAACAAACGACAACTACTTATTGAAGCTACATTGTGAAACGTTACACAGAAGGAAAATCCCTACACATCTCAATGTTTTGCAGCAATTGAAATTGAACATGACTTGATTTTCTCAAGTAAAGCCCAGAAAAGGGGGGAAGCATTCCAAAAACTGCTGAATCTGCCACACGTGCTTCAGCGAACGCCCTTACAGTTGTGGCAATGAGTGTTCTCACTATCGCTTCCTTCAGTATCTACACACTGGCAAACTGTCGAGGTATTTCTTGCGGTGATTGGTTTTAATTTTAGGAAATCAGTAATAATAGTAATGTTTAGACATGCATGCTTTGCTTAGACAGCATCAGCTTTGTTAATCTTTTGTATCATTTAATGTTTTGTTTTTATTTCTTCCTCAGTTTTCAAGAAAGACTCGAGTATTAGCTAGTCTGAAATTTCTTTTATAAAACATCTTATATGTGGCAATGTAGATATTAGCATGAATGTACTACTAGTAGTATTCCTAGACTCACAAAGCAAAGCATTTCAGGAATGAGAAACAAATGCTTCCTTGAGCAATTCATTTGCAATTTATGTACTAAAACAATGTTGTGTATAACTTTAACTGATTTAATTTATATAAATATCCTAAATCATAAATAAATAAGTACTATTTTTTCAATGCCGGACAATGACTGAAGTCATAGAAAATGGTTTCTGATGCCTGCTTTTATTTTTGTCTCTTTAACATTATGACAAAATAACAGTTGTGCTTTGTTGTAAGAAAAATCACCAATATTCAGTAGCACCAATTATGTCACCTAATGGTCAGCTACCTTTTACCTAACCAAAATATTACAAAACATTGAACTAACACATCCACCACACATATCTATATAAATGTTTTCCCTCAATTAACTAAACATTGAGAAAAGCATACATTACTATTAGTTACTATGTAATGACTCCTTTTGTAAGAAGCTAGGTGAAGTTTTGTACTGTTGGTGTACCAATAACTCAGCATTTGCTTTTTAATTCAGCTAGACTGAATTCAGCTAGCATGAAGTGTCTGAAGTGCTGTTTTATTGGTATCTAGTACCCATACATTGGGTGAGACATCTTCTATATGTCTCGTGCGAAATTACTGTACGAAAAAATATAATGTAGTATAATTAACTCGATATTACAGATGCCTCATTATCAAACACAGGACTCCTGATATCACTCATCTGGCCCTAACGAACAGGTTTAATCTGTCTCGCAAAAATATTTACTACTACAATTATGGAAAATATAAAGCATATATACTATATTTAATCAAATCTTTAATTGGCATATCACCTAATTAAAATCATAAGTCATTGGTTAAATTTTTTATTTATTATTACTTGTAAGATTAAAACCTAAACACTACATTTTATTTTTATTGTGGAGGTCTTTTGCCAGGTTTGGATTATTTAACCTATTTTATTTTCAAGACATTTTCAAGTCTATTCCGCATTCTGTTAGCATAGTTTTGCCACTTGTGCTGTTTCTCCATGTTGCAGAGATTCATAAGAATACTCACCAGTAAAAACATAGATCTTCTTCCTGTTTTAAATTCTAATTCCATCCCCAGACTCATTTAACCACTGAGCACAAAAAAAGCTCTCATGTTATTTGCAGAGATGTGTTTTGGTTTGCTTGGATATTTCTCTGTGTGAAATGAAACTAAACCAAAGGGGAAGCGGACCAAGTTTACATACTGGTCTACTGATTAGTGCAAACGAATTACAGTGTTTAAAAAAAAATAAAAAAATTGTAATGAAGTGAAATAATTAGCTAGTTTTTAGATTGGAATACAAATGTTCAGGGGACCCCGTGCTAAGGCCAACTCACTGGTGTAATGTGTCCCTTATAGCAAGTTGGTTAATCAAAAATGCTTTAAATGTAGTTGCAAACTGGAACAGTTAGTGTTATTGTGTAATTTGGAGCCCTATTATGTGAGGGGGGAATAAAACTGAACAAAACATGCAAAAAAATAAAGCCATCAGTCAGCATGTGTAGTTTTTTTCTCAGATTTGACCAAAACAATTTAAAAACATCACTTTTTAAAAAGTCTGTCATGCTTTTTATTAATAAATTAAAAGTGATCGTTTTGTAAATAATCTTTAAAATATTGTGATTTGACGATCTTAACTTGGTGTTACATTTCCGTTTTCACAAAATAGAAAAATATTGACGTATGTCTACTTTTCTATTATGACAGCATATTTGTAACAAAACATATTTTTATTGGTTTGAGTTATTAACAAGTGACTAGCTTCTTCACACAGATAAATGTCCAACACAAATCTTTTTGCATTATTGTGATCTGCATAGCTATACAGTAATTAGGGTTCAGACTTGTGGTGACTAGTTTGTAATTCGCTCCATTTGCTTTTCCTTTTCACATCTTAAACCATTGTCTGGCATTGATCCTGTATCTCGGCAGATTCAAATGAAACTGATGCACTTGGAAGCATTTATATTTTCTAATTAAGCTTGGGGATTGTAAGTAGGAATTTGTAAAGGCAAGCCTGTCATGTTGTCTTTTTTTTATTATGTCAAAACTGTTTAACTTTGTCTTCTTTTTGTGCTCAGGTCTTGTCCAAAGTGAATTGTTTATGTACATGGATGAAATGGAGGTTGAGGGACAGACTACCTATGAGGAAAAGTTCATGGATGAACCCACCAGCATTTTTTATTTTTATTTTAAAGAACATAATGCATATATCCTAAATAGTTATTACACCCCATTGGTTTAATAAATACAAATGTATAAAGTACTAGTCCAGGTCATCATAATTAGAAATTGTTGTTTCAAAACACAAAGTGATTTTAGATTATTGAAGTTTGAAATGTAATCTATTGAAATGCCTTTATGTCTAATTGGTAATAAATATTAGGCCACCGATTTAAAATAACTTCTGATTGTTTTTCTTAGGTTAGTAAACTGTTGACCGGTCTGTATATGTTTAATTACATTATCTATGTTATAATGAAACGTTTTGATATTCTAGATTTTAAAAAGAAAAGGATTTCTTCGTATGTTAGGAACGTTATAATCGTATCTTATTTATTTGTTTTAAACAAAGCCCTGGCATTTAGTACACTTTAATAATCATTCTTTTTATATCTTTATAAGCTAAAATATTCATCCTACTAGTTTTTAGCTTCTTTATATTTAGTTTTTTTTGTTTTGTTTTTAAATGGGTTGGTTCATCCATGAGATCCTTAATCATTATTTTTTTTATAGTTACACACTGCAGATGGACTTGAGTACATGAACATTAGATTTGTTACCACTTTTAAGTATTTTAGTATAGTATTTTGGAGTATTTTAAATTATTCGAATTTACGGCTGTCTGAAAAGAAAATTGTAGTAAAAATCTGAATTGCTAGACCTTTAAGTCTGAGTCCAATTATAGTTTGTATTGATAATGCCCAATGTGTTCGCCATAATGCAGCCAATGTGAGGATATTTAAAAATTGATTATGCTCTGATTAAAATAAAAATTAGAAAGAAATTTAAATTACAGATGATTAGTGCCATATACCGTACATACTTTCCTTTTGCAGTGTGTATTGATTTAAAAAAGGCCTAAATTGAAAATAAATAAATAGAAAGGGACAGTATAGGCACTTCTTTGCTTATGATCATGGTTAATTGCAGTGATTTTATTTTTTCCCTGTTGATTAGTCATTGTTGTTTATCACTGTAGACCATTGTAGTAATAATTTTTTTTTTGCTATGCAGATTAAGGAACACAAATGGATTGACTGCGGCCGACCTGGCCCGTGCACAAGGCTTCCAGGACTGTTCTCAGCTTCTGTCCAATGCAGAAAATCAGCTTAAGCACATAAACAGATTTGGCTCTAATGGAACTGACCTCACCCACATTCAAGGGCGGAGCCTTCTTAATGGGGTAACCAATAGGAAGAGGCTCCATGATTGTTCAGAGCCAAATCATGTCAAGAAAGCACGAGTTGATGGTAAGTGTTAGGAAATGTTATGATTCTCTGAAAGTTTTTGAAGCAGTGGAAGATGAATGTGCATTTACCAGATTTTTTAATGTTTCAGGCATGGATTTTCCTCTGAAGACTGTTAGTGTGATGGAGGAGGATGTTGAAAATATGCATGTAGAGTCTGCCCCAGACAAACAATCAGGTGCGACTGGACCTTTTCCACCTTTGCCTTCTGACATTGAGCATCATGTGGACAGTTTTGCAATGGACAGTCATTCCCCTAACTCGCACACAGAGGAGCCTGCTCTTTGGCGTTGTACATACTCTTATGCTTACCTGTAATTTGTTACAAAAAAAATAACTGTTAAGTTAGTTTAGATTTTCACAACATGTATTTTAATCAGATTTCATACCTTCATTTCTGGTGCTCATATTTCATCATACTTGATATTTTATTACCTTTGTTATATTTGCCATCTAATGCGCCATTAACCCCCACCGAAAATGCATACCCATTTAGTTGTAAAATCCTGGTTCCTTCCTTCCTTTTGGTGATTCATTTTTAAAAGAGTTTCAAAACCTTATTTTTACATTTACAAAACATTTATATTAAATATCTTATAATCTCTGCTTCAAACGTCAGCAAGCTGACCATCAGCCTGGTTCAGTTTATTAGGCATACTGCATGTAACCAGTCAGATTGAACACCAGTTAAATTTTTTACATAACATCTTGTAATAGCAAGGCTCCTTGATTATACAGACAGAACTGCTTATCTGATCTGACACTTTAATTTTAGAGTGGCGGTTTAAAAATGGATCTAAAACTAGGCGAGCTAGATGATTTTTCTGTAACTATAATACTTAAAATGATCCTTTTTTTACTACATCATTTAGAAAATTGGTCACATTAATTGTAAACTAAATATTTTTTTTGTTGTGGAAGAATCTGTGATATTGTCAGGTATTGAGCTGACTTAAAACTACTAGTGAAATAATCCAGAGTTATGAGATTGGCTAGCAAATAGAACCTTATAAACCCAGGTCTGTCATCATTTTAAATATAAATTTAAAGCAAGATTTCAAAAGCAAATCTAGTTAATGTAGTTATAACTTAAATGCCAGTTTTATTGTTGTTTTTTTGTATATGAAATTAAGTGTTTTTAATTTTCCAGTCATGCTTGTATTAGACATAAAGTATAAAATAAATTTTATTCATACATTTTACCCCTATCTCACCTACGTAGTTTTACTCATGAAGAGACGCAGTGTAACGCACCGCTAGTGACTGCTCATGTTCCTAAAGTTTCACTGGGTCCACGAGCTTCTGCAAGTACTGCAAAAAAAAAAAAAAAAAAAATTGGAAATTTAATCACTACGCCAAAACTCGCGGTGAATCACTATGAACTGTACTTACGACCACGGCATGGAGCCTAACTGTGGATGAGACAGAGGTGTTAATCACTGTTCCTGGCTCAAAATAATTACATAGGTGAACTTTCCGAGTTAGGAATCATTATATATGTTTGTTTGTTTGTTTGTTTTTGGTCAATCAAAAGTACCTGTTTTAGTTATTGTGATTTGATGTTGTTGGACTTTCAAAAGTTTTTGATTACAAAAATTTTTAACTGGATTTGCTATTTAGATGGATGAATATTTTTAAATTAATTGAATGGTAAAAAGCATAAAGTTTCCTCTTTATACTTATTTATCATTTGAGCTGATAGTCCTCAAAACTCCCCTTGTACTGCATTATCTTCACTCGTTTCCCCATCTCTCTGACCCCATGTTTTGTTTTGAATGACAGATGGCACCATAGAAATAGCCACAGGCTTAAGCAATGGCTACGCACAACAGAGGAGTTTTGCTACAAATGGCCATTGCCACCCACACCAGCCTGACTCGCCCGAGCTGGGTAGCAACATGTGCGGCTCACTGCACCTTACTGACAGTCCCACCAGCTACATGTCCCACAGGCCCTTGTGGACCACGCTCTCATCAGATTTCAACGATCATCTGCACTACGGTCACTACCACGGCTTTGGAGACACGGCCGAAGACCTGGAGGACGCTGGAAGCCAGCACGAGCACATTACAACTGTGAAGCTTGAGCAGCACTACAACCAAGAGGTGTTAAATGCCATGCAGCTGTTTCATGGATCATGAAGGTGTTAGAGCCTGTCTGTTAGTATAAGAGTGGGCATAAATAGCCCCCAAGTCGCCTTAAACCTTAATCAGTTTACCCCGACTTTGCTCTTGCACCTTAAAACATAAAGGGGTTTTTGTTGTAGGGAAACACCTTTGTACCAAAGGGTTATTTGTGTTTTTGTATCTGACATTTTGTGTGTTAATTCTGTGTTGTAGTGTGTTTGAATAATAGATGAACTGATAATGATTAAGTAGAGCTACAGTGAATAAATGAGTACTTATCTGTGGTGCATTCAGCTTTCCTTATTTTTTTTCTTCTGTGTGTTCTCACCACAGAAGATTGAGGACTTATTTGAATAGCCTTTGTATGGTTTTATGTTTTTTCCGTTCCTATGTACGTGGCGGGGTTGTGCCAGTATTTTCCCCTCCAGTAGTTTGGCACTAGCATTATAAGATGTATGGAACAATTTGGTTCCTGTTCCTATTTTTTTTTCTCTGACAAGTTGTCTAAAGTGGATTATGTAAAACTGAATTGAAAAGTATTTGTTTTGAGAAAATTTACATTTTTGATATTTCTTCAATCGTTTGTGCTCTCATATATAATAAAGTATTTGAGACAAAGTGTTTCTCTGATTTTTTTTTTTTTTTTTCCTACATTTTTTTCAGTACATTTTAATGTTTAAGTAGGTTACATGTAATTTACGTTTCATTGTAAGTGTTGGGTTAGGTGTGGAAATTATTAATATTTTAAAATTATTTGGAAACATTTGAAATTTTATTTTATCCCTAATTACTTGAGCCTGTCCCCTAAAATGATTCTCATCCATGTACCACAAATTACTGCTTCTGGAACTAACCATGGTGGAAAAACAATTAGCAGGGATCAAGTGCAATCAGACATTTGACTGCTTTCGACAAGACGTGCACGTGTTGAGAGACAAGATAACTCTCAACACGTGCACAATAGTTTAATGAAAACATTAGGGACTGAAAGGCAGGTTTTATGTTGTTTTGGGGTTTCTTTGATACATAAATGAAAAGGTTAGCACTGTCGCCTTTTACCTCCAAAAATCCATGTGTCCATGGATTTTGCATGTTCTCCCTGTGCTTGGTGGGTTTCCTCTGAGTGTTCCAGTTTCCTCCCACAATCCAAAAACATGCAGATTACGCTAATCGTGAATGTTGACTGGAGGTCCCACCACAGTTGTAAAAATGGGAATAAATACATAGATACATATACAGTATTTGTACCTTGTAAAAAAAAAAAAAAAGTCAATTACTGCACTTTTAAGAACCAAAGAATGTCCGAATTTTACACAGTATAAGAATGTATAGGATTTAGCTACCTCCTAAGAATTAGGTAATATTGTGTGTGCATTATGATCCTGTATGATTATATGTTGTGTATGTTTTCGAGTCCAGGGACGAGAATTATTTTACTATAGCACAAGCTGAAAGACGGCTGTTAACATGAAATTATTAAACAATAAATGTGCTTAAGGCTGTCAGACACATCCTTTATCGTGTTAATAAGCAGAACGCGCAGGGGTCGCTGAAAGATCTGTACAGAGGTTTCAAAGCCTGCGAGTAAACAAAAGCTGAAATTTGATTAGAAGGCTATTTCTGAGCTCGAGCTCATGTGTCCGGACACACACGTCGACCTTTACTGCGTCACTCAAACCCCGCCCACATATCCGGACCGACCCTTGTACGTGTATAGGGGACGTCGTGTAACTGCGGGGGGACTTTCTATATATAATAGTGTAACAGAAATACGTTACGTCGACCCGAGGGTTATATCAGATTTCAGAAATAATCCTCATGCGAGTAAAGAAGTAAATATTCGCTTACTTTGGGGGTAAGGTAAAAGACGCCGTGAATAATAAAAAAAAAAACACTTCCCTCTGACACAGACATGGTACGGTCTGTAATTCCGCGTTGAAATCCTCATAGCAGATTTCTAAACATTAGCTGCCTTCCAGAGGCCGAGCGGTCGGCTTAGCTGAGAGCTGATACCCGGGTTTTGATAGTGTACTCTAATTAAGTCGGACAATTCAAGGCATTTTTTTTCGTGATAACAATTCGACCCGAGCTGTCGTGTACCTGTGACGATGTCCACTCCGGCCCGAAGAAGGCTCATGAGGGATTTTAAAAGGTGAATCAGCTTTAAGAAGGATGAAGGAAGCTGGCGGTGTTTACGGCAGTCTTTTGAAGGCTAAGCTACCTTGTTTAAATTCTACACATTTTTTTATTTTATTTTTATGGATACATGCGGTTACGTAATGGTAATGTAGAACAATAGAATATAGACGGATCAGAATTCTATTTTATTTGGGGTTATTTTTGCTTCACATCCGACGCAAGTTTGACGTCTGAAGTCAGACGTCATTCCGGCTATTAAAGCTTTAGCCCAAATGCGTGTGACTGCATTCTCTGAGCGTGGATATTTAAGCCCGGATCATCACTAACACCAGTTTTGTTTTGTCCTTAAATTCAGACTTCAAGAGGATCCCCCTGCCGGTGTCAGCGGTGCCCCATCAGAGAATAATATCATGGTGTGGAACGCGGTTATATTTGGGTAAGCAAATAGGCACTTAGCAGCCAGGCCACTTAGGAAAGCTCATCAGGCCTGTTGTTAGCTTTTCTATTCTTTTTAAAACTTCATGTTTAAATGCAAAACAAATAAACACTTATTATAAATACTAAGCCTTTGGTTTCAGGCCTTATGTGGTATGTGTCAGGTGCTTCTGTCATCTTGCAGTCCATATTCATTTTTTCCAAGTGTCTTTTCCCTAAATTGTAATGAGATTATCATTAATGTTATTATTATTTTTGTTGCAGACCAGAGGGCACACCCTTTGAAGATGGCAAGTATCCTGCTTTTATTATTATTATTATTATTATTGACATATATAGTTATTGTAGTGAAGTAGTTTTATAAGTCATGCGATGATAAACCTTAAAGTCTCAGATTAGCCAAATTACCTATAAGTGCAGACCTTAAACCCAGCATTTGTAATCATGATTACATCATCTTTTTCTACAGGTACATTTAAGTTAACTGTCGAGTTCACAGAGGAATATCCCAATAAACCACCCACAGTCCGGTTCACCTCCAAGATGTTTCATCCTAATGGTAACATTCCATTTTTCTTCGTCTTTAACACCAAATTTAAGGACTGTAATGCTTGTTTCTTTAGAAGATAATGTTGTAGCTGGGTTGAATGCTATAAAGTGAAAGAGGAAACATTTTTTATTAAAGATCCTGATTTTTCTCTGGTTATGACGTTTCAGTTTACGCAGATGGAAGTATATGTCTTGATATCCTGCAAAATCGCTGGAGTCCGACTTATGACGTTTCGTCAATTCTCACCTCGATCCAGGTACCTTACTTTATTTGTTTATTTATGATTGTCTAATACACTTTTAGAAAATGTTTTTGTGTATCTTCATATCCATAACTACATCTGCTAGACATTTAGAATGATGTACAGTAGATGACTGAAAACTCTTGCTTTTTTTTAGTCTTTGCTTGATGAACCCAATCCCAACAGTCCAGCAAACAGCCAAGCAGCTCAGCTCTACCAAGAGAACAAGCGTGAATATGAGAAGCGTGTATCAGCTATTGTTGAGCAGAGCTGGAGGGACAGTTGACCTGTGAACTCAGTGTGGTTATAGTGTAACCGAGTGAATTGTGAAGCATCTCGTTCCACCTACCTGTTCTGTCATCTTTCTTTTTGTCACTTGCTTCATCCAATATAGAGTTCAAATGCACTTTAATCTGCTTCCTTATCCTACCCTACCTATATTCTCCTCCTTTGGAGGACTTGCGCTGTCCTATTGACCATCTGGCCTCACTGTCCAATACGTAACCAAATACACTGGCCTTTTGCCATGGGAACCTGGAGTAAACAATGTTCTATTCAAGGGGCCTTTTTTTAAAGAAGTGGAGTCAAATTCCATGGACTGACATGGTACTGGCCTGACGTTGTTGCATTTGACAGTGTCTGGTTTGGAACTGACCTTTCACACAGTTATGCTATATTGTGTGCTGTTACATGCCTGGATGTGTGATTTTATATTTCATGATGTGTTGTAAACCTGCCTTTCATGTACCATATTGTAAGAATACACTTTGATGTTCATGTGCTTTGTCTGTGCGAACTGATTAGTGTGTGGGTGTGTGTGGATGAGATTTTTTTTCACGTAAGGGTCAGTTCAATTGACCCTCTGAAATAGAAAAAGATGAGTGTATAGTAGTGAGTAAAAGTGAATGGAGCTGTAATACAACCTTGAGACTCATCATTTTTTAATGAAGCTCCTTTAATGAATGGTAAAAGATCTTAAAACAGTTGTTTTTTTGTTTGGTTGTTTATTTTATTCTGGACTCATAGTAGGTTATTAGAGTCCTAAATAGAAAACAGAAATCAGATTTTTTTTTAACATTATTTATTACCAATAATGACATTTCTACTTAAACACTTAACACATAATAGCCACATGCTGTGAGCACCTTCATAAAATACTTCTGTCAGCCATACTGTTCAAGTAACAACAAAAGGATTGAAGGTCAAATACTTCTTTAAGAACATCACTACCACATTTAGAAAACTTAAACTCTGGAGGGGGTTTTGAGTTTAAGCCCATTTAGTGCTGTTTGGTAGTAAATAAATTCTAAAATGTAGATTGAATTGACAAAGAAATAATTTCTAGCATTAAACAAATCTATGAAATAAATAGAAATGTTCACAGTTCCAACAGATATGTAGCTACCTGTTATATGCCCTCTCCTTTTTGGATTTCTCCAAGGCTTTGTCCATGGTTTTTTCTGTGTCACCCCTGCACTTTGGGCAATACCACTTTCCCTTAGGCTTATGGTTAAGGCCAACGCAGGAGAAATGGAACCACTCGATGGGACATTCGTCGTTATCGCAGCCGATCATCTCTCCGTAGGAAACCTGCTCACATAGACAGTACGTGGGCTCGTTAGGATCAATGGGCAGGTCAGCTGGTGAAGCCTCCCTCTCCTGCTTTGCTTTGGACCTCTTCTTCTTCTTCGATGTCTTTGCCCGTTTCTCTCTCGTCACTTCATCACGGTCGTTATGAGGCATCTCCCGGTTCTCGTTGCTGTTGTTTTTTTGCCGCCTCGAGCGCTTGCTGGCACTTGCCATTCTTTCGACTGAACCAGGAGTCTCTTCTCTGCGTTTTTCCTCCTCACGCCTCTTGCCAGGGATGACGGCTGTCACTGAGGTTGTGTCATGGGGCTCGTGCTGGACTTCTAGAAGCTCCACAAAAGCATCCACCTGCCGGCCGCGGTTCTCCACCAATTCCACCATCTGTCCAGCAAGCTGGATCTTTTCATCTCCCAATTCCTGGCTGCGGATCAGTGCACGCTGGATGCAGTGCAAAAGGCGGCGCCGCTGGACAGGGTCCTCCTCCTGTTTGTGCTTCTGGTATGCTTCATCAAGCTCTTTGAGGATCTCTGTAACAAATATGCATTACGTATTCAACAGGTGAAGTTTTTTTTATCTTTAAATTTATATTTTAAAATTTTAGATTTTTTTAACAAAGCAAGATATCACAAATATTGTATACTGACTTGCTGTTTTATGCACCTGCACAGCTATTTCAATGAGTAAAATGTTGACCAATTAATAAATAACTTGTGTATTTTATTTAGAACATCAGTAAATACAACCTCGTCCCGACATGACATTGAACTTTAAAGCGAAGAACTTGGCCACAAAAACTCTCAGCATAAACACAAATAGACCCCGCCTTTCTGCTTATGAACACATCTCAGCCAATCAAAAATGAGCAACTAAAACTAAGCTCCTCCTCCTAAAACGTTAAACAAATCACTGAGGTCGAAGTCGACCTGCAGCATCCGGAGTGGGCGTGGCAATTAGGACGCTGACTCTTCTCGAAACCAATTGACGGTGTCCTCCGCCAGACGAACGCGCGCAGTTGGCCAATCATAAACGGAGGTGGGTGGAGTTTGCGAGCTGGCAAATATAATCTGTAGTGTACTCTCCGTGTCCATTTCTACACAACGGTGTGAAAGGAGCTGACGCACGTCATTTAATTAAAACCGCTGGAGAAAGAATACCGCTTTATTTATGCAATACTCGCTAAAAAAAAAGTTGAAGAAATGGTTTCCAAATCAAGCAGGACTCGTGGATTGTGATTATTAGGAATTTTCCAGTACAGACACTAAACACAGAGAGAGGGAGATACAGCCGGTAGTTTTAAAAAGCAGCGGGTGTTTTTTTTTTTTTTTTTACTGCAAGATCATTTTGTAATTGATTTCCCCAGCTGTTGTTAAAAGTGCTTGGTTTACCAAATAGAAACACAATGACAGCACTGATTGCAAGGGGGGGAAAACTGGCAGCATTTACACAGATCTCTCACATGGATCGCTCACAATTTCTCAAATTCTCAAACCAAATGCCACTATTGTGTCCAACCAAAAATGACCGAGAAAACAAAGTGCATACAGGGCACATCGGAAATCGCCATTTCCCCTAAAAATCAAACGCGGTATAAATAAATATATAAATCACTCAGATCAGAATGAAACCAATGGCAGTCGTGATGGTCATATTTCCCATCGACATGAAAATGTACACGAGCGGATCTCTAAAGAAAGATTGTGTTGTGGAGCAGTAAAACTGTCTTCCGAAGCCCATTGTGTTCACTCAGCACTCCGATCCAAACGCACAGCCTGATTTCTCTCTTTTTTCACATCCCGAAAAAAAACCCCAAATCTGTTTACAGGTCGACATGGAGTAATAAAAGAGCTCGTTACCTTGATATTTGGAGTCGATCTCTCTCATGAGAGACACGTTTCTTTGTAGGTCGAACGGTAGCGATTCCACCAAGTCCAGATATTCCGCTACATAGTGAGTAACCTGCAGCGGGTCCCAGTTGGCTGTATTTAACATTTTTCTTTAAATCTCCGAACTGTTTCCTTCAGATTTTCGGAAAACAGCACCTACACAAAACGCATTTATACCTCCATATGAGCAGATTATCCTCTGGACAACGCAGTGCAAAAACCGCCCTTATAAGCATCCAACAGAAACTTCAAAGGAGAAATGGAGCTCGAAGAAGGCTTCAAAGCAATCAGTGCAGTAAACAAGAAGAAACCTAATAGCAAAGATTTCGATGCGGAGTGAAAACCTTCGTGTCGCATTACTTGATCCCAGCGTGGAGGAGAGATCCTCCGGGTAGTTTCAAACACTTGGGGGAACAGTCTAGTGCCTAATGCGCATGCGCTAACGCAGCAAAAGGGACGAGTCCTAGTGATCAACAGCCCAAAACCCGATTTCTTGAACAAACTGCTTTGCAATCTGTCATTTTACTAATCTTAGCGATGCAAAAAAAAAAAAAAAAAAAAACGTGTTACCTAGAACTGTATTGCAGTAAGGTTTATTTTGTGGTTTTAGGTTCCAGTTTGACTGCAGAAAAAGCGTACTTTAACCGAAGAGTGTGTATATGTGTGTCTATGTTTGTTTGCTTTTTTGTATATACGTGTGTGTGTGTGCGTGTTTGAGGCAGCCTGCTGTGTTACAACTGTAGCCGTGAGTGAATGTAATAGCAGCTTTGTAGCCATTTCGTATTAGCTGAAGTTAGCCAATGACGTTGTTTGTGGGCGGTGCGCTTCAGATCTCTCACACAGCGCCCACCAGCCGAGGTTGCCAGATATTTGTGTTTATCATTTGACCTGTTTGTTTTTATTTTTTAACTCTGCTGAGGCGCACTTTTCTGTCCATCCATCTAATAATCTTTGTAGTCCAACTAGGGACCGTGGAGGCGGAAAACGATGACCATTGTATTTATTCCCATTTTTATGAACGTGGTGAAGTCACAAGCGCATTCACACACTATGGGCAATTTGGGAGCACCAATTAGACTAATATCTGCATGTCTTTGGACTGTGGGAGGAAACCGGAGTACCCCGAGAAAATCCACCAACCTACCCACCGGGGAGAACATGCACACAGACCACGAGGTGGAAATCAGATCCTAGGCGCAAAGCAACAGTGCTAACCACTTCGCCACCGTGCTGTCACACTTTTCTATATAAAGTATTAGATGTCATAGTTCTACAAATTCCCTTCACTGTAACTAAGAGAACCAAATCAGTTCCAGCATGACAGTCCATCTGTTCACAAAGCATGGTCCATGAAGACATTATTGGAATGAAAGAACTTGAGTAACCTCATTTAGTGTGGTACAAAATATCTTTGGGATTAACCGGAACACAGATTACTTCCAACAACACTGGTGTTTGACATGGCCTTGTGGCTGAATGAGTAAACCATGGGATGACGAATGAACCTTGTTATAGTCTGTTAATTAATGTGTAATGCATGAAGATTATAATTATAAAACTATAATATATATATATATATATATATATATATATATATATATATATATATATATATATATATATATATATATATATATGGCATCAGGAGATTAAGTACCAACAACAGTCAGTTGTTATTTTAAGACACAAAGTTCAGCTGTTCTGGAATAGTTCTTACAAGAATATTGCCAAGTGCATTTGTAAAACGTATTAAGCAGCATGATAAAAAATAAAACTGACTCTCAGACCATCCCAAGGAAGCAAGACCAAAACTTACCTTTGAGGCAGAGGAGAAGTTCATTTAGAGTTACCAGCCTCAAAAATCACCAATAAACAGCCCTTCAGACTAGAGCTGTTATGAAGGCTTTATAGAGCATAAATAGCAGACACATCTTTATGTCCACTGTTCACATGAGATTATTGCATATTTTTGATGCCTTTAGCATTCGAGAAAGCCCAAGGAATTAGAAGGTTTGTCCAAACTTTTGACAGGTAGTGTAGATATAATATAATACATTTAACAAATATGATGCTTGTTGTGCTAGGAAAAAAATGATTGCAATTGATAGTTTCCACCAACCACACATTTACATTTAGCATTTTTCTTTCATTTTTATCTTGCACCAATTTTTTAATTATTAGAATCTATTAATATTGTACGCCATACTTTATTCATTTACTATACCACTTATTCAGTACAGGGTTGCGGGAGGCCTGGAGCCTATGCCAAAGGGCTCAGGGTACGAGGCAGGATACACTCTTGATAGGGTGCTAATCCATCATAGGGCACACAAGCATACACACATACACACTTTTAGTCGCACACTATGGACAATTTTGGAAACACAAAATAGGACTTTGGACTGTGGGAGGCAATCGGAGTACCTGGAGGAAACCCACCAAGCACCAGGAGACCATGCAAACTCCATGCACACAGACCTGAGGCGATAATCGAACTTTCGACCCTGGGAGTGCGAGGCCACAGTGGGAACCATGTGGCCCATCATACTTTAATGTTTGTTTTTGTTAGTCTTTCAAGGGGTACCTTCTGAACTTGGCACATGTTTTACGCTGAATGCTCCTTCTGACACAACCCTCTAATTTTATCTGGGCCTGGGACCGGCACTGCATTCACTGGCTGGGGTTTGGGCATTGGGTGGGAATTGAACCCAGGCCTGCATGAATTCATTAAATGCTTGGGAAGATGTCTGACTTCATCACCCATATTATAGCAGTTATAAACAACATTTTCTTCACTGTCATCTGCTTTTACCTCTTCCTTGAAGTAAATAAGTCCAAAACCCACAGCTTTGACAGTGTTGTCAAAGATAAAATCCCATGTCTGAAAATTCCTGACCATTGCAAAGTGCTGACGCATGTTGACTAACCACACATCTTTAGTCTTCAAAAAAGCCTTAGCAATACAAGTCCATGTGAATGAGTTGCTTGCTACTATAATAAGCAGTATGCACAACACCAGACCATGTAAAGATCCAAAACTTGTAAACTTGTTGTAAGATCTACAAACAGTTCACACTTTAGGGCAGCACAGTGGCTCTCCAGGCTCCCAGGACGGTTCTAAATTTGGGTTTTTGTCTCCTACCACCTAACAATTCAATATCAATTGGCTAAGATTAAATGTATAGCATCCCATCCAAATGTGTATTCTCATCTCAGATGAGTTCATAAAATAAGCTTTGTTTTCTCCATGCCTCAGATACATGCAGGATACAGAGGTTACTGAAAGAGAGTGAGTCATTATGCATGATACACACAAGATATGCATAATAAAACATATAATAATTATAATTCTTATGCTAGCTTCGATTTAGGTGGCACAGTGACGTAGTGGTTAGCACTGACACCTTGCGCATAAGGGGGCCTGGTTCAATTTCCGCCTCCAGTCTACTTGCATGAAGTTGGCATGTTCTCCCTGTGTTTGGTGGGTTTCCTCCAGCAGTCCAAAGACATGCAGATTAAACCAATTGCCTTGCCCATAGTGTGTGAATGAGCGCATGAGTGTGTGTTTTCTGTCATGGATTGACACCCCAAACACGGTGTACCCGCCTTGCGCGCTAAGTCTTCTGGGATAGGCTCGTGTATACAGTATGAAGTGGTATAGACGCTATGTAGTTTCGATTTAGGACTTATAAGGATTAGTTTTAACATATCTGGCAACCATAGAGAAAGCGAGCGCGCCAATGAGGGCACACGAGGGCAGTGAAGTATGTTTTGTATGTAATTAAAACAAAAACCGGGCCGAGTAAAGCTTGGCAACGTTTCTCCTATGTCAAAAATAAAACCTTTATATTTAGTTGTCCTTTACAGTTACAAGAAGGTATTTTTGTGTATCATATTATGTACACTTGATTGTTAGGCTGTTTGAGATACAGCCGTGTTGTGTGTGTGTTGCCCCGGCAAGCTTGACTGTAAGCCGCCATCTTGAATTCTCTGTCAACAAGCTGAGCACGAGTGAAGCAGCCTGATCACTGAGCCTGGGCTGTTTTTCTTTATGTCATGTGTCGACCTGCCAGCTAAAAATGCTAGAGATGCAAACTGAAAGCTACAAATAAGTCACATTGCACGTGTTTCATTTAATCACAAGGGCGTGAGAATGAAGCCGTGCGTAAGTTTGATCAGAAATGCAGTCTGGAACTGCAGACTCCAGGTGAGCCATAGAGCAGTTCAGACAAACCCAACAGTCCGGACCCTGTGCATGGAAACAAGGAACAAATGGACCCAACCACCTGGCTGTGATACTGGAATAAAAACTTTCAACAGTCTCACCAAACAGAAGGAGCCTCTGGTCTTGGCCCAAGAGGGAAGAGCCACCTGGTAAGGAAGATTTAGAAAGTTTTGGATAAAAGTTCAGCTGTATTGTACAGATTTAATTGTTTGATCTATGTGTAATAGGTACAGTTGTGGACCCACCGTTTATGATCATGCCCATCTTGGTCATGCAAGGTAAGTCAGTACACTGACCAGTTCTACAACATGACTGTCTTAATAATAGGGTCATTCTACAGAAGAGGTGGAATGTAGGTGATAAAAATCTCCTGAACTGTATTTCTTTTCCCACACATAATAATGTATTTTTATTTGTTATACATTTAATAACTGGTGTTACTTCTCTTTCTGTTAACACCAATGACAGTAACGCTGATGACGATAATGCCCATGACAATTTAGAGAGAAAGAAAAAAGTTACTATTTACTTACATGTGTAAAACTGCATGGTTTTCAATTATGTCGAAATAAATTATTTATTAGATCTATCAGGTTATTTTGTCTATTTTTTGAGTTATAATAATAAAATAAGTAACACCATTGACAGATTTAAAAACTTTGCATAAAATTGCTAAATAAATAATGATATTTTGAAACAAATGAAGTGTTGACTGCTCTTCATCTAGTGACTGATGCAGGAACAATGTTAAACTGTCAAATGTATTTTTGAATAAAACTCTGGAAATGCATTTTAAAATGTAATTCCAATGACTTAGATTTGGGTGACTGATATTTATTTCATATTATTATATGAAATATCAATCAATTATTGTTTCATGATTTTAGTGTTTAACTTATTTTTATAATAAGTAAAAAATTAGTAAAAAAAACAAAAAAGATTGATGTGAATCAGATTTATTTCATAAAAAATATATTTAAATAAAAAGTATATATAGAGATAGTATATTTCATATTTAAAAGTACATGCTAAATTTTCTGAATACCTAAAAGTTATGTATCTGTTATTTAAATTTAAGTGAATTTTGGCATCAGCAAAACTAAGTGACAACACTTTCCACCATTTTTGCAGAATGAACCAATAATAATATATACTGTAAATAAACTATATGGCCAAAATCCTGTGGAAACCTTACTATCACACTGATATGTGTGTTTTGGCACAATGTTTGAAGCACAGTTGTCTAGGCTAATTTCACCCAAAGCGAGGTTTGCCCATGTTGTTTAGTAAGAAATTGAGGGTCATGCACATAAGTATTCCTGATTTCAACCCCAGTAAAACACCTATCTTTGGGATGAGCTTGAATGCTCAATGCTCTCCAGGCCACCTTTCCTGACATTACTGTCTTTATTAAAGCTATTTCGACTGAGCAAACAGCAAAGACAGGAAAAGATTTGGTTTGAGATGTTCAAAGTGTTTTATGGATGGGTGTCCACATATTTTTGGCCTTATAGGATACAATTCTAATATTTACTGACTGGTTGTGTTTGTCTAAATGATTTTCGTACTATTCATGTCAAAAGCTCCTACGTCAGATTTGACATCCTGCAGAGAATTTTAACGCGGCTATTCGGGATAAACGTAACTCATGTCATGGTCATCACCGACATTGATGACAAGATCATACAGAGAGGTTTTGAGGCAAGTACTGTATGATTAGACCGTCATTGTATTTAAAAATTGAACCATTCTTAAAGTATAGTAAAGGAAAATAAATTGACCCAGACATTCTGGTTATGCTGTCATCTCTGTTTGAACTAATTATTGTTCATCTTGGTAGGAGAAGATCTCACCGCTTGTGCTTGCCAGAATGTATGAAGAGGAGTTTAAAAGAGATATGCTGTCCCTGAAGGTCTTAAATTTTAATCTAATATTACATACACATGCTGCGCATAGAAATTAAATCTTTTTGCTCTGTCATGTGCTGCAGAACATTTTTCTGCCATAGTTTGTGTCCATATTTTGCCTTAAAATCTAGACTCACTGTAAATTAGCAAATTTTTTAAAAATAACCTTTTATCTGATGATGCTTTTGATTGGAGTGGTCTCTTCCAGAGTGACCCCCATCCCGTACATAGTGCACAAGTCTTCACTGAATGGTTTGTTAACCATTAAAAATGTTGTATCTTAACCCACTTGAACATCAATGGGGTATTTTGTAGTGGCCGTTTGTAGAGCTCCCCACCACTAACATCAAAACACAAATTGAGAAAATATGCTAATTGACAGATGTGTTTTCATCTCTCCAGCATAGTTTCAGTAAATCTTTGCCAGGCTGTTCTGATGGTTTATTTGATTTCCCATTAATCTTTCACCTGTCTGTAGATAATTATGCACATGTGAAATAATAGTTTATACTATTTTCAATATGTATTTAGTGGCATAAGTATGATATTTGTTGTGCACTTTAGGTTCTCCCACCAGCTGTGTATATGAGAGTTACAGAGAACATACCTCAGATTGTAGCTTTCATTGAAGGCATAATCAGAAATGGCCATGCTTACATAACAAGCCAAGGTCAGTTCTCCCTATTTATTGCATCTTTAGCACGCATGTAATGGTATGCTACTTGATTGTGTACACAAACTTGGTTGACATACCAGGGGTAATCAAGTTTATCCAGGACTTGTGCGTAAATTTCTCGTGAATAAAAGCGTAAAACCAAATGACATTTACAGAAGACGTCATGCACAGTACGTTGATGAGACTACACAGTACGCCGCTCCAAGCCATTTCTACCTATTTGGGCCATTGAAGGAGTTCTTGGGAAGCCAGAGTTTCAAACATGAAGATACTTGATGGTATCCAAACACTAGTGAAACACTGAGATAAGTGTATTAGTGTGGCAGGGGATTATATATATATATATATATATATATATATATATATATATATATATATAAAAAAAGAGAGTTTTTAATCTCATAACTGTGTTCTGTTATTCTGTTTAATCAAAGGTCTTGGTTTGACTGAAGTGCCCCTTGTACAGTATTTGCTATAGACATGTGATCAAGTATTAGGAAAGAGGATTGCCTGTGGATAAATCCTAGCATATGATAAATGTAAATCATTAAATGTTTAAAAGAAACAAGCTCAGACTTTGGCTTACGAAATGACCTCTGAACATCTTCTGATTTAATGATGGAGTTTAAGTTATTTGGAAACAATTTATATGAAGGCAGCATATATGAAACAACCCAGTTTTCACTTTTAACACAGGGGACGTCTACTTCGATACTCAATCCATTGGCAGTCGTTATGGCAAGTTTATGAACGTAGGAAATGCTGCTGGGGAATCAGGTAGGCAAACATTGTACAGCTTTAAATAAAATTTCAACAAATATATTTCTTGTATATTAAGAAATATATGAAAGTGTACAGCTTATTCGGTGACCTAACTCAAAAAGTAACTTTTCATTATTGATTTCTGGATTACATAACAATTTGCTTCAGGGATTTTGTATTTTTTTTCCTTCTAAATCTTATGTTCTCTATTTTGTACTTTCTACCTAAGTGGGCATGTTTTTTTTGTAGAGTTGGTACAGTTTTGTCTTACTTGGTGATTCAGATTGATTTTCATCACACAGGGAGCAAGGATAAAAGGGACCCCCGAGACTTTGCCCTGTGGAAAGCTTGGAAGCCCCTTGAACCTTTCTGGGAGTCTCCATGGGGAAGAGGAAGACCTGGCTGGCACATTGAGTGCTCCACTATTGCTAGGTAAGCACATCTTTTGTTATCTAATGATCTTTTTAATGCCCGTCTACTTACATTATTGAATATTCATGCTTAAGTAGGTTGAATGCAGCTTATTTTTCTGTAGAAGAATGTATTTATGGTCTTAAACCCAGCATCTGTATTTTAACACCATGCCACAGTTCCATGATCACAATGTAGATATTGGTTTATTATATAAAATAAGTAATATAAAATGTAAAATAGATGTGTTGCCACCACCAAGCCGATTGTTTTCAATAACAGCATGTGCCAAAGTGTGTCATTCCTTCAAATTGCAGCAGATTGCCAATGGAAAATTTTTTTAATTGTTAATAAACTGTAGTTTTTAATTATTTATTGTCGTATTTAATCTCCACAAAACAAGTTAGTTCCTGTTTTCAGTTATGCCAACAGCTGTAAGCAGTCATTTGCTCGCCCACCTGTCTTGTTTTCCCTTTTCCTGAGATTAATATAACCAAAACCACCCCCACAGATTTGTTACTGAGAAACCTGAAAACTCAATAGGAATGTCCTGATGAATTTCCTGCAGTGGAAATGTCACTGACTGTTGCAAAAGTATAAAATTCACTGCCCGGCCCCGCCAAAAAAAAGTAGTGCACTCGCTGTAATATTTTGTTGGACCGCCTTTTGCTTTGATTGGGGTCAAGGCATCGTTTTGATAAGCTTATGGAATGGCACAACATTTATTTCTTGTTTTGATGTGGAGAGTCAGACCGCTGCGTAAAACCTTCTTCAGCACATCCCAAAAATTCACACTGGGGTTAAGGTTTGGACCTTGTAGTGGTCAATCCATGTTTGAATATTGGGGCACATAATGATGCTGAACCTTGACCTGACCAACAGAAGCAACAGATAACACTGCCCCCACAGGCTTGTACAGCTGGCACTAGGCATGTTGGTTCCAACACTCTGGAACAGGTTACATCTGGCCTCATCAGACCACATGACCTTTTTTTTTTCCCAGTGCTCCATAGTCTGTTCTTTATGCTCTATAGCAAACGAAGCCTTTTATCTGATTAGCCTCATGGATAAGTGTTTTTTTTTTAAGGCTACACAGCTATTTAGTCCCAATCCCTTGGGTTCACCAAGCGTTTAAGTGATCTCCCATAACGTTTATTAGGATTTATGATGTTTTTCCAACCACATTTCTAACTCAAAGATGAGGGGTCAACACTATCCTTAAGTTTTAATAATGCGTTGGACAGTTCTTAACCTAATATGAACTGCAATTCTTGTTGTTGAAATTGTTTCAGCACTTACCTTAGTTTTTTTCCTTGATGTAGGATAATAATTTGACCCTCTTGAAACAGAGTAACATCTTTGCCACGACCAGAGGATATATCTTCTGTGATGGTTGTTTCAGAAATGAGAAGCTACTCACTGCAACAGTTAAATAACTTGTTGGCATCTGAAACATGTTAATCACTACAGTAATCATCCAGTGATATTATTATTATTATTATTATTATCTAGTGGAATTATTATAGGAAGGTTCTTAACCTTTTGCTTAGTTAAATCCAGGTGGTAACTTTTGGCTGGGCAGAATATTAAAATGTATTTATACACTGCATTGTTTGCATCAAGATCCGTCCCATATATTTCATTGTATATATTATATGGTTTGTTTATTCCTACATTTTCTTTATTTCTGCTTTTTCTCTCAGAGCTACCAAACTAATTTTGTAGCATCACTGCAATGACAATTAAAATCTCTTAATCGTACTTTTCTTTTTTTTTTTTCAGAAAATATTTACTTTACTTTTCTAACAGGACTTGCAAGCTTTTTAGTGGTATGGTCAAGTTTTTTAGGAAAGGAATAATATGTGCATAATACAAAAACATGTGTATACTGTATATTTGTAACATGCAAGCAAGGAGAGCCTACTTTCATGTTCTAGATGGTTTTGGGTTAAATATTGGTTATTGTACTTTGAATTCTTCCTGCTGTTCAGTCTGGACCTCATGAGATTTAGCTTGAATTTGATTGGCTTACTCGACAGCTCTGTGTTTGGGAGCCAGTTGGACATTCACTCAGGAGGGATCGACCTGGCCTTTCCTCACCATGAGAATGAAATTGCTCAGTGTGAGGCCTATCACAATTGTGACCAGTGGGGGAACTACTTTCTGCACTCAGGTAAAGGCTTGTAGTTATAAACAGTCCATTTCAGATTTTGGCTACACTAGTGTGGATGCAATAAAAAATTTAAACGCATCATTTAAAAATGCTGAACAGGGTTGTACATACTGTATATGAAACAGAGATCATGGTTTATTTCAAAACAGAGGATGAATATTTCTGGCTGCTATTGTTGGTGTGGTTTTGGTTGCTCTGCTGATCTTTGGATACTTTCGTGTATGCGCAATTCACACCACTTTTACACTCAATTTAATGCCCCTGCTTACTGATACTGCTCCATGTCTTTAGGTCCTTATTAATTCTTTGTTTACATTCATTTACATTTAGATTCAGGCATTTGGCAGACGCCCTAATCCAGAGCGACTTACATTTTTAACTCATTATAGATCTGAGCAGTTGAGGGCCTTGCTCAAGGGTTGTGGGGTTTGAACCTGGGACCTTCCGAACTGTAGTCCAATGCCCTAACCACTCAGCCACCATGATCTAGTTCTAGTCTTCTTTATATTTTCTTTATATATTATACACACACACATAAGTAGGTATTCAAGTGTTCAATCCTACAACGTCCTTGATAGTTAGCAAGGTGAAATATAATTATGTCTTAAGTAATGTATAGAAGCTGAGTGCTCAGCCCTTTTAGGAACCACACAAATGTTCTTTTTGTCTCCCAACATAACCATTAAGCTTGTTATTATTTTTTTTAGGGCACCTACATTTAAAAGGCAGCACAGAAAAGATGTCCAAGTCCTTGAAGAATTATATTACAATAAAGGTAGGTTGCTTAAAGTGCATTAATGGTAATATACATTTGGTTTGCAGCTTAATTATAATGTAGTTGTGAATACATAGTAGAAGCTATGATTATTTTTTACTTAAATGTACATAAAAAAGATAACTGATATTGCAATTACTTTAAGCTTTTAGTTTCATTCTACTGTCCACATTTTCTTTTCTGGCACAGAAAAGAGGCTTGCTGCTAATAAAAGCACACGAGGGATATGTAGTTTCAACACAGACAGTAGGCTTGGATGGGGGAAAGCTTTAGGCTTAAGGAGGGGTGGGCGACAAGGATAAAAATATCATATCAAGATTATTGACGATATTTAAGATAGAAGATATTTCTGCAACACATAATATGCGTGGTGATGTACAGTGCGCCTTACAAAATTAGAATATTGTGGGGAAAGTTTTTTTTTCGTAATTTAATTTAAAAAGTGAATGTCTCATTCATTCTAAATTGATTACACATACATTTAAATATTTCAAGGCTCTTTTGTTTTAATTTTGATGATTATGGGTTATAGCTCATGAAAACCAAAAATATAGTATCTTAAAATCTATCAATATTTCCTAAGATATAAAAAATTATTTACAATGCAAAAATGTCCGAAATTGACATTTATTTAGGCACTCAATACTTGGTCGGGGCTCCTTTAGCGCGATCTACTGCATCAGTGAGGCATGGCATGGAGGTGTTCAGCCTGTGGCACTACTGAGGATTTGTTGAAGACCAGATTGCTTTGATAGCAGTCTTCGGCTCATTTGTGTTGTTGGGACGGATGTTCCTCTCAACAATGCCCCGCATACTGTCTATAGGTCGGCCAATCAAGCACAGTGATATTATGGTCAGTAAACCAGTTAGTAGTGATTTGGGGTCTTTGTACAAGTGTCGAGTGCTGCTGGAAAAGGAAATTGGTATGGCGGCATTGACTTTGGATTTAATCAAACACAAGCAGATGACATGGCACTCCAAATATTTACTGACTATGGGAATTTCACTCTGGACAGCAAGAAAATTGGATTCTGTCCATCTCCACTCTTCCTCCGGACTCTGAGACCTTGATTTACAAATGTAATCTGAAAGGAGGATGTTGGACCCCTGAGCAATGGTACAGTTTTTTTCTCTTTAACCCATGTAAGACATTTCTGAGTTTCTCTAGTTCAGAAGTGGCTTGATACTAGTAATGCAACAGTTGTAGCCCATTTCCTGAAGATGTCTGTGGATGGTGGCTCTTGATGCATCGTTTACAGCCTTGCTTCATTCCTTGTGAAGTTCTCCAAAGTTTTTAAATCACTTTTTCTCATCTATCTTCTTAAGATCTTCTTAAGGCTGTGGTCATCCCTGTTGCTGGGCACTTTTTTTCTTCATATCACAACTTTTTATTCCATTCATATTTCCATGAATATGCTTCAATACAGTACTCTGCGAACAGCCAGCCCTTTCAGTGCTGATCTTCTGTGGATTACTGTCCTTGTGTAGGGTTTCAATGATCGACTTTTGGACAACTGTAGAGTCAGCAGTCTTCCCTACTCGTGTCCTAAACTATACACTGTATGAATAGTGATTTACTCAAACTCGAAATAAAATATTCTAATATTTTGAGATACTGTATTTTCATGAGCTGTAAGTTGTAATCAGCTAAATTTAAAGAAAAAAAGAATGTGTGTTTGCTCACTAAATGCCAATAATGCAATAGAAGCATAAACATTTAAATAAAAATGTCAAACCTAAAGCTTTCAGTAATTTGATTAAATCATATTTTATTATTTATGTCTCTTTTCTTTCCTCTCTGTAGGAATTCTTGCAATCATATACTGCCAATGAGTTTAGGCTGTTTTGCCTGTTAGCCAAGTACAGATCAGGTAAGCTTTATTACCATATCTACATCAGCCATAGATATAACTAGATATTACTAGTGGTGACACCTTCAATACCAAACTTTTACTGATGCAATGTCTGCGTCTGTAGGACCCGAGGTTAAATTCAGCTAATCAGATTTTTTTCTCGGCTGTTGTATCTGGTTGCTGAACACTATGGACTTTCTTGGAGGCATTTTAAATTCAGACAGAAGACTGAATAAGAAGGCAATCTGATTTTGGATTGTGTGTTTTGTTATTGGGGATATTTTTCTCCTAGATGCCGGCATGAGTTACGGCAACCTTACCAGCACAACACAGGTGTTTTTGATGTTAAACGCCCCAAAGATCAGAAGTTTTTGAAATATAATAACATTCTGTCAAATTTATTAAAGCCAAAGATCAGCTGTATGATCAGGTGATTGCCCTCTTCATTCAGAAGGAATGATGGTTGGATTTAAATTTCATGAGCTCATTATTTAATTTGCTTTTATTGTTGTCGGTTGTTTGTTAGAATAAAACTGTTACTGTTTTGCCCTTGGGTTATGTAAGGTGCATTTTAAACTTTTGATTGTTTAGTAGATCATATTTTGAGTGTCTGTGGTATCTGTGATATTTCTTCATTTTTATCAGACATGTAACACTATTTGTTTAAGGAAAGATTCACGCCTATGATGGGCGCATGGCTATCAGAACACAGTGACACCTATCCTATTTAAAAATGAAGGGATGTCATGCTGCCTTATTATTTTCATTAGTTAATGTTAGCTATATACCCTGTGTCCCTGAAAGACTACTGGCAGGTTGGCGGTTACTCAACCCATGAGCTGAAGTTGTAGACATCAATCAACACACCTTAAACTTCCAATCAGTCTTTTTGCTTTTGATCGGTTATCTTGCATAATATACACTTTCCTGATTATTGGATCTTCAAGCAATTACTTTCAACCAGAGTGCACAGATATTCTTTCTCCACACTTGGAGAAAAAAGTAGCAGATCGCTCCAGCAGTACTACACCTACACTGATTTATTATTCACAATCAGGCAGCATATTATATGTTGCTTGATTGTGAATAACATGTATTTCACTGCATACATAACAAACAGAGATTATATAGTCAAATTACAATAACGGTTTAGTTGCCCTTGGTTTCTTTGGAGAGAGCTCACTGTTTTGGAGCTCAATTCTGAAAGACATGATTCGGTACTGGGTGTAATGGCTGATGTGAACAAAGGCTGATGTGAAAAATTTTAAATTACTGCATTACAGCTAAGAGGCAGGGATGAAAATTCTCCACTTATATTCCCTCTCTTTTTCTTCCTCAGCTATTGATTACAGCGATGCTAGTATGAATGAAGCTCGCTCTGTATTATCCTCCATCTTTGACTTTATCCACAATGCACAGGCCTACATGCAGGGGCATCTACAATGCCAAGACATAAATGAGAGCTTTTTATGGGAGAGGTAGGTCCTTCTTTACTGCTGTGTGTATTAAATATGAATTAAAAGTACTTTTTTCTTTTTTTTTAGTTTTTCATTTTCAGTCCAATTGTGCCTTGCATAGATTATCAGTAACACAGGCCACAGTGCGAAATGTACTTGCAGACGACTTCGACACACCAAAGGCAATGGACTCGATCATGAGCCTCATTCATCACGGAAACTGTCAGCTTCAGCCTGTTGTCAAGGTAATCTCATAGGTGTGTCAGTCGGGAAAACATTATATGTTGTTACTCTGAACCTCGGTCAAAATCCAGTAACATTTTTATTTTTTTACTTTGGATAAAATATAGTTTTTTTTTGTCCCCTTCCTGTACTCTTTATGAGAAAGGCCAAAAGATAGGCCAAAAGCTTAAAGTTGAAATTAAAAATCAAAATGGGAAAAATGTGATCCAGGAAACAGGAATAGTTTTGCTTCTGATCTGGTAATCTCATGGTATTTTCACGCACAACCATCTAAAAGTGCCTCGTTGATGATGAGAGAAGTCAAAGGAAGTTGTCCATTGTATTGAGTTGCCATGAAAGCCATGCTAACCCAAATAACTATTATTGACAATGGTGGTGAGCAGAAGAACATCTCAGAATGACATGTCAAACCTTAAGGTGGACAGCTTTGACAATAGGTACATCAGGTTTCACCCCTTTCAAGATCGAGAATCTGAATCTATCACAAACATGAGCTCACCCAAACTGGACAGTTTGAATTTCATTATTATGTCTTTGCTTTAATTCACCGTATTGAAATGTACACTCTGTTTCGAATATAATGAGATTTGCTTTTCGTCTTCTGCCTCTTTACAGATTGATGGAAGTTCTAGGAGTCCAGCTGTGTTTGGCGCAATGCTGTCTTACATCAGGGATATCCTGGATGTCCTTGGAGTTGACTTGGTGGATGAAAAGGTCAGAGGTCATTGCTGTTAGTGGTTATACTTCTCAAAAAATATTGCAAAGCATACCTTGCAATTATTTAGGAAGCATAGCAGCCTTATTCACAATACCAGTGCTTACTACAACCCAGTCAGGTTTTTACTTGTTCTGTTTAGGCAGAATGATGAGACATGGGAATGTCTTTGGCATATTATGTATGTAAGCTGAAGAGAAGCAATACATCAGTAAAAAAACATGGTGTTACAGGAAAATAATGAAAAATTTGAAAAACAGAAAAAATGTTGAGCTGGTGTGGTGAAGCTATAAATGAAATCAGTTTAACTTTACCATACTGAAATTGATTATTTTCCTGTAACAGCATACCTCTAAGTGTTCTGCTCCTCTTTTTATCAAAGAGTTTCACAAACCAGGTCTCTGTTTAGGTAATACACCTGTTCCTAGTGGGGCCCTAGAGTTTGCTCAATTTTGCCATCTTGTGGAGTAACGAAGACTAGATCTTATTTTCATGTATTGATTTATTTATGGTCCATAAGACATATCTATGTAAGAAGGTTAGGACTTTAAATTAATTTTGGTGGTTTATTTGGAGTGAGTTATTACTGAAGAAATTATAGCATTTTCAAATAAGTGCTGTGGTAACTACTGTGCTCTTATTGGCAAATTAATCAACACCTTCTCGTTACAGATTGCTGTGGCATAAGGGTTTGTAATCAAGAATGTTACAGGGAACCTTAAACACAAAAACCACCAAAACTGAATCGCACAATATTTTCTTTCCTTCTTTCTGATTTTCAGTTTCAACTTGCACATGTAAAAACAGGTGTAGAAAACGCAACTAATAAGAATTTTACAGAGAACTGCATTCTATCTTTTTTCAGGAGTCGTGCAGTGCTAAATCATCCAGTATTTTACACAATGTAGTGGAGCAGCTGGTGCACTTTCGTAGCGAGGTTCGAAACTTTGCTCTCTCTGTGGACGACGAAGCACATCAGGACCATCCCACCAGCAAACTGCCTCACAGAAAGAAACCACAGCGAGACCGGCAGCCCTTGCTGAAGGCCTGTGATGCCCTTCGCAATGATCTAATGCCCTTGGGAGTTCACATTAAGGTACGACACTATTATTTTACTTTCAAAAAAGAAAGTTTCATTTATTTCCTTGGGAGATTTCTCCTGGGAATTTTTGATTTATTTAAGAGGATATGGAAATGCAAAATTATGTTTTGATGTTCAGGAACACCATTCCAGCGCTAATTAATTACTTAATTAATTCTTGGCATATGACTTCGTATAACTTTTCTACTCGTACTAAATCAAGTCTGTAATGTTAAGGGTGCATGATTGTAAATGCTAAATGACAGACACATGTATTTTTGTTTCAGGACAGAGGAACGAACTCCACTTGGGAAATCAAACTACAACAGAAGGAGAATAGAGACAAAGAAATCTAACCTCCACTCTAGTCAAGTATTAAAAAATGGATTAGTTTTTGTTGTTGTTAATTGATCTAATGTTAATTTTATTTTATTATTATTATTTTTTTTTAATGCTTAAAGGGTGAACAGGCTTTGCTTTCTTTGAGGCCACTACTGACTCTGTCAACTGTTAATGCAACACGTTTTGAATCATAAGTTATTTTATGTTCCATCTGCAGAATAAACATTGCTTATATTCAGCAGACATCTTTTTATCATTTGCTTCTGTCTGTTTTAAATCTCTATATTTTTCAGACATTGTTATTCAGAGGTAGAATGAGTATTCATCACAAAAGTAATTGGGGGATCTTGCTAGAAAAACTACTTAGTCATTGTATGACGAGCATCTCATGATGGTGTTTTTTTCTGCATTTGAATCATCAGGTTTTTTTTAGTGTGTATGGCTAACCTTCAGAATGCTTACTTACAAATGTATTATCTTAATGACCTCAAGCTCATTTTGAAGAATGTTTCTGTTTTTATTTTCCACACAAGCCCAGTTCGAAATGCTGTTCGATAACTTAGGTGGATTTTTCTTCAGTTTTATTCATGTAATTTCACATTCCTTTAAGTGATCTTTATGCTTTATCTTTTCTTGGTACACCATGACCTTCACATGGCCCCAGATGTTAAAAAACCAAGTGGGTTTAGATCTGAGGATCTCAGAAATCTCCATGGTTACAGTGACCAATCCAAGAATTTGTAAACTCTTGATTACCCTGTATATATAGAATTAGGCAAACAAAGCACCGTGCAAATAAGAGGACAAGACAGTGGATTACCATTTGCTGAATAAATAACTATTCCCACATAGATAACTCACTCATTCACTCTCTAAACCGCATTATCCTGTATACAGGGATGCGGGAGGCCTGCAGCTTATCTCAGATGACTTGGGGCATAAGCGGGGTACACTCTGGACGGGGGTCAAATCTATCACAGGACACACATACACTTTCACACACTTCGGGCAATTTGGGGAATGCCACTTAGTCTATTCTGCATGCAAACTTCATGCACACGGACCTGAAGGGGGAAATCGAACCCGACCCTAGAGGTGCAGGGCGAAAGTGCTAAGCACTAAGCCTTCATGCTGCCCACATAAATAACAGGCATAAATAGTTTTTATTATTATTATTATTATTTTAAATACATTTTATAGAGTACTTTAAATACAAAATACACTAGTCATGCACCAGATGACTTAAAATTTATATATATATATATATATATATATATATATATATGTGTGTGTGTGTGTGTGTTTTTGTGTCACGTGTGAGTCCTCTGCTCTTCATGACAAGACACGTATAGGATTTTACGCAATATTTCAAGAGGTCATTTTCCCCAGCGCGTGCTTTCCCCAGTCCGTTTCCGGTGACGTCATTTCTTCAGAGGAGGGGAAAAAGTTTGTTTGAGTGAAAGCGGTGTTATTCCTCTGAGGGCTGTTGTGATAGGTGACTTAAAAAAGTTTTTATGACCCTTTGTGGGTTAGTTTACAAACACTCACACACACGCCGGGAGACTGCCGTGACCAAAGTTTGACGTGACGAGATATATTTTGGTTTTATTAAAAAAGAAAGGAAAAAAAAGACCCAACAACCCAAACTTAATTGTCTTATAAATCTATTCTTAACGTTATTAAATACTGGCGCGATGCCACCGGCAAGGAAAACGAGGAAGCCTGATATTAAGATGGTCGTTCTGGGAGACATGAACGTCGGCAAAACGTCTCTTCTTCATAGATACACGGAAAGGAGCTTTAAAGACACGCTGAGCACAGTCGGAGGAGCGTTCTTCCTCAAGCAGTGGGGACCCTACAATATCTCTATTTGGGACACAGCAGGTAAGTTTAAAACTTCTTAACATTCAGTTCCTCCTGTGTGCATTGATTTACACTAGAATTATCCACATTATGTGGATGGTTCTTATAATCAATTCAGTTTCAGCTTAAATGCTCTAAAATTATGACATTTCACAGGTATTTTAAACATTTATTAAAATGAAATGCTTATGTAACTGCTCGTGACCTTAATTGCACTGGAGAGTACAGTACATTTACAATAGATTACTAAGAATTATAATATTTATTTTAAGCTGAAACAATATTTTTAAGGCTGCCAAAAAGAAGAAAATTTAGAAAAAAAGTGTATAAAGTATATAAAAAAAGTAAATCTTTATTTATCTTTTATTATAGCTACCTCATTTTTTCCCATGTCAAACAAACTTTCGAATTGGGATTTAACTTGCATTGAATAAATTACTAAAACAATCAATAGAATTCAGCAGAAGTTAATATAGGAGAGATTGGCCTTTTTATTACTTTTTTTTTTTTTTTATTTAGTTAAACTGTAAAAAAATGGTTCATTCATCTAAAAACCAATTTGAGAAAAGATTTTAAAACATTTATTTAATCAAATAAGACGGCACACAATTTGTAAAAGATTTACGATACAGAAATGTCCACCTTCTTGCTTGATCATTGCTTCTTTATTATGAATTACTGCATCAGTGTGGCATGACATGCAGGCATTCAGGCATTATTGAAGACTAGATTGCTTTAATATCAGCCTTTAGCTCATCTGTATTATTGGGTCAGGTGTTTTAAATTTTTTCAATATCACCTATATCCCATTGGGTTCAGGTCAGGTGAGTTGGCTGACCAATCAAGCCCAGTAATATCATGGTCAGTGAACTAGTTAGTGATAGCACCTGCCCCATCGCCAAAACTAAGTCCTTATGGAAATTGAAATCAGTATTTCCATAAGGCTTGTCAGCAAACAATCAACATGCATAACCCATTAGTGGACTTGTAATCCGTATGATTGGTTTTAGATTAGCCTATATTGTGAGAATGTTATTGTGGACACTTCAAATTGACCTGCACTCAATGTGGAAGGTGATTCACCATAAACAGTCAGCCTTTTTAGACTGTGTTTGTGTTACTTTAAACATAGATATTTTTCAGTTATAATATCCTAAACTGTGGTTCAGTAATGGAGTCTGTTTCAATATCACCCCCACATTGGACTATCTATTTTCCTCATTAAGGTTTTTTTTTTTTTTTTTGGCCTGTACTTTCCCCCTTATGTACATGCTACAAAAAAAGAACCAGAAGCATATCCATCTTGCTGTATAATAGGCAAATTATGCAATGATGGAAATGTCAGGGTCAAGAAATTCTGCTTTCACATGTCCATATGGGGAATTTACAGTGAAATAGACTAGAAGCACTGATATCAAATTGTAATCAAGATGTATCTTAAAAAAATGTCAAAAGCCATACAGACTAAACAAATGCCTGACTTTATTCTAGTTTCATATTTTAATGCATAACTCCAAGCTAAAATGAGACTATAAAGTAATTATAGTTACCTTAGTATGTAAAACAAGCAACTATAATTTGACTGGTATGATTTCTGTGAGTGTTTGTGTGAGAGCTTACATGTTTACATCTTGCATTCCTTTTTTGGTATCTGATCAATGTGTCTATCAGTCTTAGGACAGTCTTAGCCTTGTTTGTGTAGTCATCAGTTATTTCATGTCCACCACATTTAAGCTTAGAATCTGTTTATTCTTTGCTTCCTTATATTTATTTTTAGCTTCTGTACTCTATTGATTAAAACGTGTTTAACTATTTATGATAAGAGAATTAAATGAACCACTTTATTTTCATTTTAGTGTAATTAAGTTCTGTGAAAAGCTTCTGGAAAACATTGAATTGATGAGGTAGAACCTAAAGGTCAAAGAAAGGGGTAATGCTTGTGTTTATCTGGGAAAAGATTTGGATGGCCTCAGCATTCAAACAAGCTTAAAGGCTGACACTACATACCTTATGGAGGAATACACCGTTCTATGTTCTAGTTTCGTTACAAATCCAATGAAATATTACAGGGCTTTTTTTAAAATTACAGCTTACAGATACAGCGTACCTGAAATAATAAAATATTTTCCTAAATCAATTAGAAAGGATTTACAATACAGAAATATTCAAATTCTTGGTCAAATGATTGTTTAGGGCTTCTTTTAACAAAATACTGCATCGATGTGGCATGGCCAGATTGCTTTGATAGCAGCCTTTAGCTCATCTGTATTGTTGGGTCAGGTGTTTTTTATCTTTCTCTTGATAATACACCATAAAGGGTAAGGTTAGTTGAGTTGGCTTGCCAGTCAAGCGCCGTAATATAATGGTCAGTAAACCAGTTGGTGGCAGTTTTGGCCCTGGACCAGATGGCAAGTCTTGCTGGAAACAGAAATCAGCATCTTCGTAAAGCTTATCCAATAGAGGGAAGCATGAAGTGCTCTAAAATCTCCTGGTAGATGCCGGTGTTGACTTTGGGCAGTGGACCAACACCAGCCGATGACATGACATTCCAAATCATTACCAACTGTGGCAACTTCACATTGGACTGCAAGCAATTAGAATTTTCTGTGGCTTTCCACGCTTCCATCAAACTCTAGGCAATTAATTTCCTAATGAAATGCAAATTTTTGCAAATTACTCTTATCTGAAAAGAGACCATGTAAGATGTTTCTCATGTTGTCTTTGATTCAGGGGTGGCTTAATATTAGAAATGTAACAGTTGTAGCCCATTTCCTGAAGACATCTGTGCGTGGCTCTTGATGCGCTGACTCCTGCCTCATTCAACTGCTCTCAAAGTTCGTACTGTAAATTGGCTTTGCTTGACAATCTTCTTAAGGCTGCAGTCATCCCTGTTGCTTGGGCACCTTTTCCTACCAGACCTTTCCCTTCCAGTTAACTTTCCATGACTATGCTTTGGTGTAGCACTCTGTGAACAGCCAGTCATCTCAGCAATACGTATACTACGGGCATAGTCATTTACTCAAACACAAATTGAAATCTTCTATTTTGAGACATAAAATTTTTGATTTTCATGAACTGTAAGTTGTAATTATTAAAAGTAAACGATAAAGGCTAAAAATTTTTACTTGGAATACGAGTTTAAATTTTTAAATACAATTTTATAAATTAAAGAAATATTTTTTACACAAATTGAATTTTTTTAGATGCACTGTACATTGTTGTACATTATTACTTCAACAAATTCATGTTTGTTTCTCTTGTCCAAATTCATAAAACAGAGATTTCTGTGTTATTAAGCCAGAAACATAATTGCGAATTTGCTTTGAATCTTGAACTGACTTTAATCCCACAAAATTTTCAGGTCGTGAGCAGTTCCATGGTTTGGGCTCCATGTACTGTCGTGGTGCATCAGCCATCATCCTGACGTATGATGTAACCAGCTGGCAGAGCCTGATGCAGCTTGAGGAAAGGTTCCTGTCGCTCACTGACTCGGCCAACAGTGACTGTGTTTTTGCCATTGTAGGCAACAAGGCTGACCTGACTGACTCCTGTGCACAGGTTACTACCACTGAGGACACCCCAGCAGGCCCCAGCCCCCCACACACGCCTACTGTCCGTAAGCAAGTGGCACAAGAGGATGCCGTGGCGCTTTACAACCGCCTAATACGCTACAAGGCTCTTGACACACACATTCTTCCACGTGCTGAGGATATGTGCTTTGAGACAAGTGCAAAAACAGGCTACAACGTTGATTCATTGTTCGAGACACTATTCGAGTTGCTGCTGCCTTCCATCGTCAGAAAACAGGAGCAAATGCAGACAGAGTCAGATACTGTATGTTTGGACGACCTTCGGGAAAATGAGAAAAAGAAAAGTGAATGTTGTGTGTGAAGAATACTATTAGATACTTGAAAATGGGTGTCATGCAGGTTTCTTTGAAGAAATGAATAGTAGTAAATCAAATTGATGACTAATTAATTCAATCATGGAGATATATCGCCACTGAAGCATGATAAAGTCAGCTGACTTGACTTTATGATGCTCTAGCTTGGCCCAAATCACAATCACAATTTTTGCATGAAAACTATGACAACTGACTTCAGTGTCAGTGATTGCGGTTTGTGTGTTTATCGTACGAGTTACTCCTTCTGACTCCTTTGCTTGAGATATCCGTGTCTTTTGGGGAAAAAAAAGTCTTAGCATTTGGATGTATAAAAAAGAGATATTAGGTGTCGCTGTAGATGCTAGCTGTGGCTTGGCCTTTTTACACCAGTCGACATTGTTGACATCCTAGGACATAAAGAAGACTTAAGACTGCTGACCTTAGATATCAGCCTGAACGGGGCACAGTATTTCCTGTTACTGTGGTTTGTGTCAAGACAAGTCTATGTTAACAGAATTTATTGATTAAGGTTGCTCTTTATTTACTCTGCCATAGATGCTCATACTCTGCAGCAGGTTCTACAGTGGCACTTATAGGCTTGAATGTGTGCAAATCAGGTTTATTGTGTATGGTGCCTGTTTTAGCATGTGCCACCCCTTACATTTCCCTGTTTTAAGGCATTTTATTCCATTAACTGTACTGTGAAAAAGATTTATAGGATTTTATATATTTGCACTGTATTATAAATTAAAATAAAAGCTATGTAAATTATGTTTACCTAATTTGGACCCTGTGTTGAGATATCTTCATATATTTCAATTTGTTTTTAATTTGTTAATGAATGTTTTCACGTACACACCAGTCACGTCAGTTTGTCCTTTCTTTAACTAGATGTCGTAAAAACTATAAAACACTGCATACCACCCGGAACCGAATTATATTAAACATCTAAGATATCAGTAGCTGCTAACTATTTTTTCAACATCATTATTTAAGCAACCACCTCCTTATTCGTTGCTACATAGGCTATACACCTATGTCTGACACTATAAAGCTATTCCAAAAGCTTATTTTTAAAAGGTCACGAATCTTAAGGCAGAGTCGTTGTCACAGTCATGTACAAAGTTTACAGTAGATATCCATGCAGTACAGTGTACATCAGCAACAACTGACCGGTATCACTTCTCTTTTTGCTGTCTACAAACAGCCTTTGAGTCAACCCAAGACTTTGATTGTACAGAACAACAGACTGGTAAAATGGTGCACAACACAGGTCTGATAGTAAAAAATGCCTTTATTTCTCTATATAATCTCCTGCTTCACGAATTTACTTATCCCAGCATTTCACTGGTGCTTGCACGCCATAAAAGTAGAAAGTTTTCTCAGTACACCAAGGCCATGATCACAGCTTGCTTCACATTTGAAACTCTGGCCTCCCAGGAACTCCTTTAATAGAAAAATAACATGTGGAAAATCACTTGGAGAAAGGTCAGGACTGTAGGGGGGGAGCAAAGTTCCTGTAATGTGCACATGGTGTTTGTAAATGTGTATAGTTCCCATAGTTGTTTCACTTGCAAAATGACTGAATGAATCATCAGTTATTGCAAAAGTGCTGGCCTTGGCTAATATAACAATCTGGAATGTACTGAAAAAGAATAAAAACCACTGAACACACATAACAGGCAGGCCAAAGAAAATAACAGCTGTTGTTGACAGAACCATCGTATAATCTCTTGCTATACCATAACATGCAAACCACCCATCAGCAGTAAAAAATTGGAAAACCAGATTGTGATGCATTAAGAAATACAGAGTGGAAGTCAATTAAACCATCAGACCTTACTCCAATTAAGCAGCATTTTACATCTTGCAGAGGAGACTAAAGGCAGAAAACTCCACAAAACAAGCTGCGGTACAAGCCAGGTAAATCATCACAAAATGTAATGTCAGCTGATCACCAACTTGTTGCAGTTATTGCACATTAGGCATTCACAAATTAATCCATAGCCAGGAACCTATGCCAGGAGACTTAGAGCACGAGGCGGGGTACACCCTGGATGGGTGACAATCCAAAGACAGGCACACACACTCACACGCTCATTCACTACGGGCAGTTTGGGAACACCAATTTACCTGATCAAATCTACACATCTTTGGACTGAGGGAGGAAACCATTGTACTTGGAGGAAACCTACCAAGCATGGGGAGAACATGCAAACTCCATAACTCCATGCACATTTATCCGAGGCAGGAATTGAAACCAGACTCTGGAGGTGCAAGGCGAAAGTGCTACCACGAAGCTACCCACTCACTCACTTATCTTATATACCATTTTATCCTGTATTCAAAGTCGCGGGGACCTGAAGCCTATCCCAGGAGGCTTAGGGCACAAGGGTACACCCTGGACAGGGTGCCAATCCATCGCAGGGCACACACATACACACACACTACGGGCAATTTGGGAATGTCTAACCTGCATATCTTTAGACTGTGGGAGGAAACCGGAGTACCTGGAGGAAACCCAAGCACGTGGAGAACATGCAAATTCCATGCACACAGGGACGCGAATTAAGACTGGCTGGGAATCGAATGCAGACCCTGATGACAAAGCTACCATCCTGCCTTATTTATTAATTTTTTTTATTGTGGCACCACCCAGAAGAGTGTTTTTTTAAACATGTGTCATATATTAAATGAACAAACAAACAAAGTAACTAATTAATTAATGAATTAAATCCAAATAGATATGCATAGCAGTATGGAATAAACTTTATATTGTAACTATATATAATTTTCTTATGATGACTTATCACCTAATCTTTGCATGCATAATCATAATCATATAGAGAGACAAATATTATTTCATACAATATCTTAGTTGCTTCCACAAATGACCACTTGGCTGTACTGTTTGCCTTTATTTCTCCATTTCCAGAACGTTCTTTTTTTCACACATGGACTTGCAATAGCTAAACAGTAGCACTTTTCCAATGGGGAATTAAGGGGTCATGATGACATATTTGATTGACAGTCTTAGCAGCAACAGGTATCATTATAGGTAAATATAGGGAAATGCTTAATTAAACAGAGAAAAAGTGCAAAAATATATATATTTAAAAAGTAGTAGGAGTTGAGCAAGGAGTAGCAATAGAAGGTGGAGGAGTAGTAGCAGTTGAAGTAGTAGTAATACTAGGTGTATTAGTAGTAGGAGAAGGCAGCATGGTGGCATAATTGTTAGCATTGTCCCCTTGCACCTCCAGGGTTAAGGTTCAATTACCACCTCTGGTCTGTATGCATGTTCTCCCTGTGCTTGGTGGGTTTCCTCTGGGTGCTCTGGTTTCCTCCCACAGTCCAAAGACATGCAGATTAGGCTAATTGCCGTGCCCATAGTATATGAATAAGCATATAATTGTGTATAAGTGTGTGGGTATTGCGATGGATTGGCAACCGGTCCATGGTGTACCCCGTCTGGTGCCCTAAGTCTCCTGGGACAGGCTATATACAGGATAAAGTGTTACAACCGATGAGTGAGTGAGTAGGAGTAGGAGTGGGTGGAAGAGTAGGGAAAATTAATAATAAATAATAAATAATAAGGGAAATATGAATATGGGCATTGCATAAATATAAATATAGACACTGCCCGTTTTCTGGCCATTTAAGGTGTCAAGTAAGTGGATGATCATACAGATCTGTTTTGTCAGTTTTTTTTTCCTGAAGCAACCTAACCCTGAGCAGCGTCCAGCATCTTTCGCCTAATGAGTAAAACCAGAGATGACGTAAAAGCGCTTTCCGTTTGTAACGGTTTTAACGGTAGCTGTTTTGTTTTTTAAGTTCGCCTACTCCAGTTATTACAGCACACACCGCCAACATGACTGCGGTTTTCCTGTTCATGGTTTAATCCGGTTATCAGCTTGTGTCACACCGAGTTTAAATTCTTGTCCTGAAGCGGACAGAGTAACAAAAACAGCCGAAGGTCTACTTGGGAAAGATTGGGGAAACACCGTCTTATATGGCCATGCGGTGGCGTCATTTCCGTCTTGATTTTTGTATTATTAATGTAGTGGAATAGTACTGAAAAAATAAAAATAAAAACGCTATATTCAGGAATGTGTTTCAGACACGGAAAGTGCATAAAATGTGAAACGTCTCGTTTTATCTGCATCAGCAACGTTTAGCTTTCATATTAAGACCATGTTATAAATGTATTAAATGACTGCATGCGCGCAGAAAAAACGGAACTGTTACGCTTCCGATGGATTTATTACTTTATTGACTTTAACGGGCACGCTTAATGAGCGCCGATATAGCCGACGGTATAAATAACCGCAGCGCAGGAAGCGCGCGTCGGTGCTGCTAGACACACGTACACCCGCGCGCGCGTAAAAATAGGCGTCACGAGCTCTTGTTTACAAGCGAGACAGCCACTGTGAGCAAGCTGTGCAAAGAAAAAAAAACAGGATAACCTTTTTTTAATCCAGACATCCAAAATTTCTCATCCTTGTTTTAATGACATAACGTAACACTTGTGATTTATATGTTTTATTTATATGCTTCTTTTATATCCTGTCATTTTTTTGGTTCTTAGCTTAGCAATAGTAACATTTGGTCAGTTCTCATATTATTCTGTCTCAACTGACTATATGTAAGATATAACTTCGTGTCTCTGTTGCTACTGGATATCTGGAATTTTCTTCGGGATCAATAAAGTATCTATCTATCTATCTATCTGCACGACAGACTACGCCACAAATGTGGTTTAGGTATTTAAAGAAAAAAAAGAGAGTTTTTATGGTAGCTGTTTTGGATATTTTTACTTGTGCACATCCAGTCTGACGAAGAAACGCATCACACACAGTGTGTACAGTACAGTAAAACGTGTCATTTTCGCAGTGTATTCAAATCAGGGCTGAGGGAGGGAGCGGTTTGCTTTGCGCGGGGGGGATTCGCCTGTGCCTCCTGCGCTGATTGGCTCATCCAAACGTGAATCTTTTTTCGCCGGCCAATGAGTCCAATGAGCAGTCACATTCTTTGGATTGACAGTCACGCCCCGTAGACGGTTTGCACCGCCTTATATGACTGTGTGTTTTCCTCCCTGACTAAAGCTAGGATGTGTGTAAACGTCACGCGTTGTTTTTCTCTCATATGAGTTCAGTCATTCTGAAAGCGGCGTTACTTTGTAGCGAAGCGGCACCGCGCTCTCCTTCAAGCAGCGCAACTCTCTGTTTTGTTGTTTGTTTAGTTTTTTTTGTTCGTTTCTGGAGGGATTCAAAATAAATAATACTAATAAAAAAAAAAACAAGTTGCAGAAAGTGAATGTGAATATTATCCCGAAGCTCCAGGATGGCGAGTCCGCCACAAACGGGAGGGAGCTCATCTTCAAACGTCAACATGCATTCAAACAGCGTCAGGAAAAGCGGATACCTTAAAAAACAGAAGCATGGACACCGGAGGTTTTTCGTTCTGAAAGAGCAAAGTGACTGTTCACCGGCAAGGCTGGAATATTACGAGAGCGAGAAGAAATGGAAAAACAAATCAGCTGCGAAAAGAGTCATCTCTCTTGACTCGTGTCTGAGCATAAACAAGCGCGCAGACGCCAAACACAGGTACCTTATAGCTCTGTATACCAAGGACGAATATTTTGCTGTAGCCGCTGAAAACGAAAACGAGCAGGAGAGCTGGTACAGGGACCTCACCGATTTGATGAGTGAGGGAAAAGTGTACGACAGCACAACGACCAACTCGGCGTCCTCTTTAGTGGGCTTTGACGAGGGTAATTACGGTATGATCACTCCAGTGAACGCAGCTTACAAAGAGGTATGGCAAGTGAATTTAAAATCTAAAGGACTTGGACAGACTAGAAACATCACAGGAGTCTACAGGTTGTGTTTATCAGCTCGGTCGATTAGCTTTGTGAAACTTAACACTGAAGTTCCATCTGTCAGCCTGCAGCTAATGAACATAAGGCGATGTGGTCATTCGGACAGCTTTTTCTTCATTGAGGTTGGCAGATCTGCCTCTACGGGACCCGGCGAGCTCTGGATGCAGGCAGATGATTCTGTAGTGGCACAAAATATTCACGAAACCATTTTAGAGGCTATGAAAGCGATGAAAGAGTCATCAGAGTTCAGACCACGTAGCAAAAGTCAATCTTCAGGCTCCAACCCCATATCCGTACCCACCCGACGTAACTTAAACAATTTGCCTCCCAGTCAGACAGGGCTGGTAAGGAGGTCAAGGACGGACAGTGTGGCAGCCACATCACCTCTTAATAAGTTTACGTCCTGTTGGATACGCACAGCCAGCGAGGGTGAAGGTACGATGGCGAGGCCGGTATCCATGTCGGTATCAGAAAACGGCAGCCCTAATGTCCGGAACCACATGAGCAGGTCCAACACTGTTTCTGTTGGATGCCGTACCTTTGAAGCATCACTTCTCCATCACAACCGATCATTGTCTATGTCTGTGCCTGTAGCTCATTCACCTCCATCGCCCATAAGCCCACTGAGTCTGTCCTCTACTAGCATGAATGGCTCTACCTCCACCTCAGCAGTACACAAACCTTCAAGTTGCAGTGGCTCTGTCTCAGGGTCACCTAGTGACACTAGCTTTCTGTCATGTGATGAGTACGGGTCCAGCCCAGGGGATACGAAATACAACGCATCCAACCGGAGCAACACACCTTCATCCTTTTCTGGGACACCTCCTTCACGTGAAAGCACTGATCTCCATGGTTACATGATGATGGAGAGTCCCTCAACCCACTCATTAAATAAGATTCAGGCATCCAGCAGAGACAAGCTGGACTTTGAGAAGTTATACAGGAAGAGAACATACTCCCTTACAGCACCACAACAACCTAGGACCCCCTCTCAGCAGTCATCAGCCTCACTTGATGAATATATGTTAATGTGGGCTGTGTACGCTAATGGTCACTCAGGGCAGGGCGCACACTCTGTTTCTCCAAAAGTTTCATATCCTGAGGATTACGGAGACCTTAAAATTGGTTTTAGCAAGAGTTCTGTGAATAACCAAGGTGATGATGGCTACATGCCCATGACACCAGGTCTGGCTCTACAAGGCAGCAAAAATGACTCCTATGTGCCCATGAGCCCCATGTGTGTTTCTGCGCCCAAGCAAATCATCAATCCCAGATCCCACCCTCAGGCCACAGGTAGGCAAGGCACAAGCAATTCTGCCAGCATTGGATCACTGGATGATAATGGTTACATGAGGATGTGGTCTGGCTCCAAATCCTCACTGGAGAGCACTGATGTCAGAGAGGGAAATGGGGAATATGTAAACATGTCGCCTGTTGATCCATGTGTCTCAGCAACTCCACCAGATTATTTCCCTGGAGGGTGTGCACCAGCACAGCGACCCTGTTTCATGTCAAATTCTAACAAACATGAATGTCCTAAAAGAGGAGAGGACCAGTATGTTTTAATGTCCCCTCAGGGGCATAAACGAGTAGAGGAGACAAAATGCAATGCCATGTCTATGGTAAACCCTGGGCATTCGTTGTCCAGCCCCTCCACCTTTCTCCCACTCAGGCATAGTCGGAACGATGGACTGTTTCACAGAACACGAAACAGCAGACAAAACAGATTATCTCTGGACACTTTAAAGATGCTCCCAAGAATGAACGAGCATCCCCTCCCCAGCGAGCCAAAAAGCCCAGGGGAGTATATCAACATAGACTTTAGTGAACCTGCACGGTACACTTTGCCTTCTGGATCAGTGGATAGCCAGGCTTCGTCACCAAGCCTTGGCAGCATGAGAAGATCCCCACTTTGTGACTATATGAACATTGACCTGAACTCACATTCCCCCAAGTCAGAAGGAATCCTTGCTAATTCCCTATGTGAAATCCCAGAGTTCACCAACTGTCCATGTTCATCTGATGAGGGACCGTACATCTCTGACGAGCAGAACTCCTCCTGTTCACCTTGCATCACGAAAGACGATTACGCTGAGATGAAGTTTGATGATGCACGCATGTCCCCCTCCATCATCATGGAGAATGGTGAAAGCGAGCCGGCTAGCCCCACTGATAGGCTGCAGCGGCTTACTCTGAGTGACAATAGCATCCCAGGAATAGGAGCATTCCTCTTAGCCAACACCACAGTCAACCCAGATGGAGAGGCAAAAGTGATCCGAGCTGACCCACGAGGTCGAAGAAGGCACAGTTCAGAGACCTTCTCGTCCACCACCACTGTAACGCCGGTATTTCCATCTTTCGCTCACAAGTCCAAGCGGCATAGTTCTGCCTCTGTTGAGAATGTCTCGGTCCGCAGCAGTGAGGGTTCCGATGAGGAATCCGGCAGCCCCATGTGCAAAGAGACTTCTGCTGGGTTCCAACACGGTCTGAATTATATCGCCTTAAACCTCATGGAAAATAGAGAGTTTGGAAAGTGTGAAAATATGATGGGATTCAAGACTGTTAGCTCCTGCAAAGGAGGAATAAATGGTCTACACGATAGCCCGTATGTTTTGCTGGGATTCAAGGAGACAGTGGCCACTGTAAAAGGTGAGTTCGATGAGATGATGTTTTGTAATAGAGGTAGTTTGTAAAGCTTCTAAGTTTAGAGATAGTAGTCCTTACCACAAAGGAGACATCTTGCTGATCATTCAGATTATTCTTTTTTCATTTATGCATGAAACATATGTTTACATACGAGAGCTATATTGCTAACAACTCTGTGAAAGAAAAAATCAGCTTGTCGTTTTTGTTTTGCCTCCTCATGCATATCCTGTATTTAAAAGTGCACATTATGTTACTCTCTTTAAGTGTATATTTATCTTTAATTATAAGTATACAATTATGTTCCTGTGGAGATTCAAAGTAAGCTTACAATTGAAGTGAACTGTAGTTTTACACTCATGAATTATTGTTCACGTTCATAACATTTTCTATCTAAAAGGGGAAAAAAAGGTGTGTGGCATGTGTGTTTTAAAAAAGGCGTGTTTAAAATTTCCTAGGAAAATGAAAAAAGGGGAGATAAGAAAAACAGCACATCTGAGAGCATTAATGCGTAATGTGTTCTGTGATTATGCAATGCACTGTGGATTCAGCATAGCACTTGTGTTCTAAACCCTTCGCTTTGGCTTTGCACAGCGAGACCTTGTTATTGACCGAGAGAATGTGTTTTTCACTCAGAGGAATTCCCTGGAATTTCAGACGTGCTGAACGTGACGAAGCGCAGTGCCTGTGTGCAGTGGTAAACAAACTGCGTAGCACTGCAGTTTAAGGGGAAAATGAGCTCATGTTTTGCTCTTTTTTTTTTTTTTTATCAATGAAGGATTCAAGAATCGTGATATCACACAGAAGGGTGTTTCAGTGCTTAAATGAGAAGTCTTTGTGTGGTGCTGAATTATTTAAAAAGCTTTGACGGTGAAGGGAACGTGAGAGTGGTGTTCAGAAGCAAGAGCCAACGTGAGATTGTTGTTTTGAAGCTCGAGCTCACGTGTCCAGGACTGCCTTCATTCTCAGTGTGCTTGTTTTTCAAGAAAATGCTTTCTGTTTTACTTTATCCTGTAGCTCAGAGTGTCCCATGTGGTACAGACATCCAGTACTTGCAGCAGGAAAACGAGTACTGATAATTTGCCTAATTATGTGTGGGTGTGTTTGTGTGCCATGCAGTGCTCTCACATGCTGGAGCAATATGCTGCGCTGACTAATGTAAGTGCCTGGGGCCTTTCACCAAGCATGCTGTGTTTGCATGTGGCTTCACACACAGCCCCACGTGTTGAACACCACAGCACGTACTTCAAATTGTTTCCATCCTCCTCTGTGTTCATTTTATAACGCATCTAAATGCAGCTGGGCAGTGACCCGTGAAGGTAAGGGTTTGTTAACGTCGAAAAGGTTTTTTTCTTTTTCCTTTCACAGAGTTGTTAGGGATGTACATAATACTGGGAGTGAAATAGAAAGAGAAGGAATTACTTGTTTACGCTTCGTCCCCTTCACGGACATATTAAACCTGGGGAACTTTGATGTTGTTATCAGGTACTGATAAGGTGTTATGTTTGGGAACATGTGAGATATGAATATGCACTAGGATTGGAGCCTCTTATTTTTCATCTTTCTTACATCATTTATATCTCTGGTTTACAAAAAGGAAAACAAGAGCCTATTGGATCAACAGTAAGAGGGAGGAGAAGTGAAATGACTATATGTCATGCTATTGGCTGTGCAGGTCTGAATTAAGAAACAAGATGGTTGTGTGCCTTTTTTATTTCCTGATTATCAAAGTGCCGACTGTTTGACTTTTAGTCAATGCTTTTGTTTTTAAGGGTTTGTGATAAGGTGCAGATAAAGGGCCAGAGTGCCCTATAAATAGAAGGAAATCGATTTAGAGCTTTTTTAAAAGATCTTAACACACCAAAACAGGCTTCAGAGAAGGTCAGACCAGGTTCTCACTTTGCAAATTTCTTTCCTGGGGTGAATCCAAGTCAATTATGGGCAGTCCTAAAGTGACATTGTTTGGAGGTAAAATAGTGTTCCAGTGAACAGCTTGTTTGTGAGTTCACTTGAGAGTTAAATGAGACATTGCTTTTGGTTTAAGATGGAAAAAGCTTCAAATCAAGACCTTTGGGAAACTCTGTTAATCCACGTCATCCAGTGTGATCATTCTTAAAGGCATTTAATCACATTTATATAAGATATTAATATATGAGTTATAGTCATTTATAATTTATATTTAATAAATTATTATTTAAGCAGAAGAAGTAAACATTATAAAGTCCTTACAGAGAACACAAACATAGTGCAAAGATCAGTTTTTGTAATTATTACGTTTAATCCAGTTTTTAAATTCCAAATTGAATTGCTGCTGTTATTATTACCTGACCTTTGCCCATGATCTAAGCTCTCCTTTCATTCTTTCCTTCAAACATCACTACGGTCATTCAAAGCAAAGTGAGTAACCTTTCACCCTTCAAGTGGCCTCGTGTATCACGCGTGGTGTTGCCACTCATGTTGCACGTGATGTAAACTATATTGTTAGCCTTTTGTGTGTAGAAGTGAAACTGATAGAGTAAAAGGCCGAGGGGTCCCTAGAGTAGAAATCCTAGAGTAGTGTATAGACAGTTAACCAAACGCTCAAACTGTCACCCTATATCTTTCAGGGTTCTAGGGCCTCCTTGAGTTTGTGAGTGCGTGTGTGTGCGTTTGTGAGTGTGTGTTTGTGTGTGTGGCAGATGGCCAAGCAGGGAGATGTGAGTGTCTAAGTGCACCTGCTACTCCACTCACTTCGGCCTCTTATCAGGCATGGCAGCAGCACAGACAATACACTAATGACAGCACACCATCTGCTTCGGCCCCAGGACAGGGGTTAGTTGAAAGTGTCCCTTAGAGAATCTGTAGCTGAAAATCTGTAGTAGAGGGACTGTAGAAGAGAGGCAGGGAATTTAAACAAACTAACTAATTAATTCATTAATTAATAAAAGCAGAATTCTCTCTATAGCTGTTTTTAATGAATACAGAGAGAGAGAGAGAGAGAAAGTGTAGCAAGGAAAAGGAAATGTGGTAAAACCATTCTGAATAGAAACATAAATGCAAGCACACAGACACGTAGGCACTGGATCTGTTTTGCTCAAGCTGGTCAGGTTTCAGCATGGCACTCACTCACCCCTGGCCTTAGAGGCGAGCAGCCAGCTAGAGCTGTGAGCATGCTCAGTATAGCAGCACCATCCCTTCTTTTGCATTCTTCTTCTTTCTCTCCCTGTCTGAATTCTCTGTCTGAATTCTCTCAATCCATGGCCTTAAACCCATTCTGACCTGTTGTTTTTCTCTTGAATTTCTCTTGATTTTTTTTCCCTCCTACACACATTCTCCTCCTTTCTCTCTCTTGCACGGATGCATGCACACACACACACACACACACACACACACACGCGCACACACCTCCCCCATCTCTTTCCCATTCCTTGTTTTCTTCTTCATGCCATTCATTTCCATTAGCACTGTTGGCCTGTGTGATTGACAGACAGACAGTTCAGAACAGACTGCCTGATAGATGGCTAATTTTAGCTATTTCAAGAGTTTTCTGTCAGATTAGACACGCAGACCGCTCAGTTGCATTTTAGGTGAGCATTTCTGTTCCATCCTTGTTCTCTTGGACCTAATGTGAGACCTAAAATCACTACCTTTAACCCAGCCAGACAGCTGATTATCTAATATGCATTCAGTATTTTCAGACTCTTCCCACCCTGTAAAGCCTCAGTGGCTAAACTAGGCCGGGATGTTCCCAGCTAAGATAACGGCAGCAACACATCAACATTACCCACAATTAGACTGGGGCATGAGAAGGAGATTATGCTCAAGGGAAAGCTGGGATTAGACATTGTTCAGCAGCTTTTGGTGAGGGAATAAGAGGCGTTTACACACACGGACATGCTCGAACTCCGGCAGGTCCAAAACAAACCTGTCCTCAAATAGACCCTATACCCAGTGCAACACTGAGTGAGGTAGATGCCAACTGATTTTGGTTAAGTCTGCATGCTTGCTGGGAGTATAAAATTCAGGTTTAGACCTTCATTCTTCATAAGTCTAGATCCATCATTAAGGCTATTGCACAGTATGATTCCTGGAGGAGCCAGATGGCATCTTGCTCCTCAGCCAGAATAGTTTGACATCTTCACCCAAAAAGACTTAAATTAGCAGATATGCCATTTCATGCCATGCATATGCTGTTTACATGGCTGTCCCTTACGTAAATGCTCTACTTTTTAAAGCGTTCTTGGTTGGTCTCCTTAAAAGTGATCCTGGTTAGAAGTCGACCCTCCTGTTTGTAGTGTAGATGCCCATCAAAATGTTTTTTTGGCAGCTGTTAAGAGATAGTTGCTGTCTGAAGAAGGTTCCATTTAGTGAGCTGCTCAGTTTTAACCCGTCCAGGGGTTGCTTAATTGTAGGCAAAGCAAAAAAGGTTGAGTGCTTAACATTCATTTCAAAGTACCACAGTAAATACTGACCATTGTAATTTCTGAAATGTTAAGCATATAATTATTTCCTTGCAGAGGGACCGCTGTAGACTAGTAGCAATGAGTGTTTTTTTTTTTTTTCAGGTATAACAAGTGGGCTTGGAGTGTATCATGATCAATGTTTGAACACTGTACATTATGTACTCAGGGTAATTATAGCTAGAGAGGGTTGAATAGTGTTTGAGGACAAACACGTAGCTGTGTAGGTTGTTTGAGGGGAAAAAAATTACGAGCTTAAGGATACCCCAGTCATTATAGAGGAATTGTTATACAACATTTTCCTTCAAGTGTCCATAATGGTGCCTTTATGCTACGTAATTGGCTTTGAATAGCTTTGCTCTGGGAAACTGCAGGTTGATGTTTAAGAAAAGGCCTTTCTTAATTGTCTCCTATGTATTCTACAAACATTTGACTGATTTTCCCACTTTTCATAAAAACGAGGCTAAGAAATATCTGGGGTAGGGGGTTAAAGGAAGATTTTCACATCACTCTTGGCCTGGTGTCTGCTCTTCTGAACCATCAGCAGTTTTGCAAAGGAGAATGCTTCCTAAGGGGCTTGGACCAGCTTTATGTGCCAGCTTTAGGGCCATCGAACCATTTCATAGTGAACAGCATTACAATAGCCTGCACTCTGTGGATTAATGCCTGGGCTGCTGTGTGAGGACACGTAAACTAGAATGGCCTCCAAAACATGCTGCATCAGCCTGATATGATGGGCAAAGTCTCGACTGGAAGCAGAAAAAGACTGGGTAATGAAAAATAGGTATATACAGCCCTGTTCAAAAGGGACATGAGTAAGTAAATAAGCAACAGTAAAAATAGAAAAGAAAGGTCAAGGGCTCGGCGAGCAAAGCTGATGATTAATTGCGTAGGTAAGGATGATGGCTCATAATAAGGGCAGCGGTTTCACACATTTCCTATAAAACCTGGATGTATTCTCTTTCTAGTCTGTTCTGCTCAGTACAAAAAGTACGTTTATGTCATGTACACACTGTAACCATAGCAATGCTCTCCAAGTCCTAGCTAGTATTGACTAATATTAGGCAAGTTTTTCTGGGTAACTAGCCCTTAACAGCAATGTTCAGTTTATTTATTTATTTATCTTGTGCCTATGTCTGTAAGCAACCTAACGGTTAGTTCTCTTGAGGGACTGTACAGTTATTTTGCACTTATTTGATCAGATTATGTAATTAATGCCCTCTGGAACCATCAGTCATCCTGCTGAGCCAGAGCTGGAGATTTTCCTTCATTCCTTTAGTCAGTGACCATAATTCCACTGGGATTAAAATGGAATTGTATTGGGATTAGTCCATCTATGGTGCCCAGTAGCTGACAAAGTTGATGTAAGTGCTGTCACTGCTCTCCCACTCTCATCCCCCATTTATGAGTGGGATTTAAACGTGACTGTGCATGAAAAGTTAATCCATGACATACACAATCTGTCTATAAGAGAAGTAAGCAGTAGACAATGGAAAGTTTATTTAAAAGATGTCGGGCCTTGACTTATGAGGGGCATGCATAGTCAGAAACATTGTACACACATTATTGCTGACTTTAGAGCTAACTCTAAATTACCGTACTGTCCATTATGTTTGGTCATATTTCTTATAGTAATGCTCATAAATCATATGATGGATATCTTTTAAATACTGTGTCTCTTTTTCTTTTCCCTCTCCCTGTCAGATTGATCACCTCATGCATACGCCCATGACCGGAAGCGGCGGCCGCCGCAGCTCAACTTTGCTGCTGTAGATGAACTTTGACCTTCGACCCTCACTCTGCGTTCCTGACAGAGTACATCTTGATCCTATCCAGGCTCTGCTCTGTCTATCAGGAACTGCAAATTGCTGCTCTATAGGTGACAACAGTCACAAACTTGTGTTGTGTTGTGTATGATGTATAGTTAATTTTTTATTGTTGTTAACACTTTAGTCGTATTTGGTTGGCCCTGGAGAAATGAATAGACTAAAGCCACACCTTATCACTCATGCCCTGCAAAAAAAATTTAAAAACACACCCAGAATGTCTAATATTTACTTACCAAACATACAGACCTCTACAAAGGTACATATTTAATGATTTATTTATTTCTAGTATAACAATTCACATTTATGACATTTACTGATTAGCAACAAAGACCCAGGAGACCGCTACATGTCCTACCTCAGGAAGAGTCTATTGTGGGTGTACAAAATTTAACCATAAAGCTGATTTATTATTTTATTATCATTATTATTCCAATCCAAAGCCTTACTGTTTCATTGATTTAGAATTTGCTGAAATATAGTAATGAGGACCTATGTAATAAGAAAGATCTAAAGATGTAAATTATATCTATCATATTTTTATACATGCTTATTTAATCTTACCTTGAATACGGAGTTTCTATATGAAAGAGGCCACTTATAATATAATTTGGAAATATGTCTGAAATATGCAAGTTAAACCACTTAATCAAGTGGTTGTTGCACATGACAATTGCCTACCTTCACAAAAATTAAGTATTATTTTTATGACCAATTTTATACACACACAGACATTATATAAAATGTATGTGTGTGCCTGTGTAATAAATACGTGCCCTATTATAATGTGTCCCTCACCACACAGGCCACACTTTATACCTCCACTTTTTCCTCCTGTCACTAGTGTATGGTGTGTGTAGTAACTGGTAGAAACACAGGCACTTCATGGTGGGTTGCCAGTTGTTGACAGGCGACACTGTGAGGGCAAGCAGCTCCAGATTGTAATACATGACACTTTTGAATGTAGTGCATGTAACTCATTTAGGATGTGTGCGAGGGAGAAGTAAACCAAAATAAACCCTGGTTGCCGTTGTTTATTTACCCCGTACAACTGTGCAAACTGTGCACAAAGATATTATTAGACAAGTATTTTGCTGAGGGAAAACTTTTGCTGAGATCTCTTCTGGCTGAAAAAGGATTAAGAACTAATCTTTAAAATAAATAGCAAAGCAAAATAACTAAACACAGAAAGCATTACATGTTTGACAGGTTGCACAGATGAAGTGCTTATTCTTTCAGCTAATATATACCAGAATTATAGATTTTTTTTAAACTATCAGACTTAACAAAGAGACACAAAAGACACCTTATTAAGCAATTCTGTAAGAAAAAAAATAGATTCAAAAAGAAACCATCTGTTCACCCTATTGATATGCAATATTTACACACAAAAAAAGGTGAAATTAGTTTACAAAAAGGAACCAAATGTGTAAAGACTCCTAATGTATTTGCTGAAAGATTTTACACAGAGATTAACTATTTGCTGTTTGTACATTTTCTTTCTGCCAACTTTATTAAACTTACATTTCAGCAGTATTCCTGGAGTATAATGGAGTAAAAATATTAATTAAACTTGCTGTGTCTTCCATTGTCCAGAATGTCATATCCTATTTGTTGTGATGTCCTAAAGCTATATTAAATGATCATTTAAAGTATCTTGGTAGAATATCTATTTTATTTGTGTTGAAAGAGGATAGGCACATGCAATAATTAAATAAACATTATCATTTTAAATCAAATGTAATTGTGTCCTGTTTTATTATTACCCGTTTAAAAAAAACGGCTTATATAAACAGAAGAAAGTGACATATCAGTTAAACAAACCGGGACTGCTGCTCAAAACAACACCGTCAGAGCTTATTAAAAGGACATAAACTAGGCTGGCGCGCAGCACCGGATATTGCCATGACTACACGCTCCGGGGCGAATAAAGGAAGGAACGCGATGTCCATTCGTAAACAAAGCGAGATGATTACTTCCGGTTGGGCGAACGGATGAAAAAAGAACAGGGGGCGGCGGAACAGAGTGTTTTCCAGGCACAGCGATAAAGAGCGGGGTACTGCTTTAGAAGTCGGGCGTGCTGTCTACAACTAGTCTGGGCTTGGACTAGCCTTCGGCGACACACGTCTCACTCTTTAAGAACCGGATACAAGAAGAAGGAAAAAAAAAAACCTCGACACTCTTCTTGGAATTCGGTTGGATGTGGCGCCGTGATAGAGTGAGAGCCAGGAAAAGTGTAAAATATAGCTTCATAGCGCTAAACTTTTCAGCACTGTATCGTACTGTACTCATTAAAACCACACAAGTATTCCGATAAGCCTCTTATTTTACTAGACCTATTTAGAATAATATAATTCATGGGAGCTGATTTGTAGTGTTCAGATGACACATGACTATCTAGTTTTACTCCAGTCAAGCATCAAAAATCTAGTCATTTTGCCATATAATCGTGTTATCATCTATAAATCTAACCATCCAACATTGTTGGGGGGGGGTAAAAGAAAAGAATTTAAAGTACAGGACAGGGACATACTGAATGGGGTGCGAACCCAATGCAAGACATAAGCACCACTCTATTCATGCACTATGGGTAATTTTAAAATAACAATCCTACGTCTGTCGACTGTGGGAAGAACCTGCGTCTTAGATATTTGGGCTAATTACTTAGCTATATATATTTTTTTTAGATATTTGGGCTAATTCCTTAGCTACCTGTTTCTTAGATATTTGAGTTAAAAACAAACTTTCCCAAGAGTGTTTGATGATAGTACTTAGATGGTAGTTACTAACCTAGTACACAGTGCAAGGATCTAACCAATTACTGAAACTTCAAAGCACTTTTGTAATCGTCTAATCTAGATCATCTAACAAATGCCTAAATATACTGTAAATGTAAACCAAAATGTTGTTGTTGATCTTTCGGCTGCTCACGGGAACACCACAGCAGACCATCCAATTCACAAACAAGTACACAGACCAACCTGAAGGTGCGATGAAACAGTACTGAGCACTATGCCACCACATATTAATATATAATCATATCAAATAAATTATAATACCTCCAAATATTCACCTACTGAGCTGTTATAATCCAGACCCTATCTAAGAAACAATGGGCATGAGGTTGGTATACATCCTGAATGAGCTGCCAGTCCATCACTAGGCACCATGCACACACACACGCATCTACAGTACATTTAAGCATAGTCAGTCTGCCAAAACCAGCATGTTTTAAGGCAGGAGGATAAAACCTACAAAGACATGAGAAGAACATGTGAAAAATGACACAGACCGGGGACCCCGGTGAGGTGGTACCACTTAACGTTTGCACCAATATGGCAGCAATTAACTGATATATAGAGTTCAAATGTCAGAGGGCTCCCAAGAATAACCCAGGAGCATAAGCCAAAAACCGAGCAGTCAGCAAGAAATAGCTATTTAAGGTAAAAGTATAATGAAGTGTTAATAAGCATATAAAGACACAGTTCAGTCTTTCTATGAGTTCTGTGAAGTTACTTTTCCTCACAGAGATTGGCTAAAAGAGAACGAATATTGTGCCATAGTAAACCCACAGCATTTAGGGAAGGAACACACAGTCCCAAACTCAATATTGTTTATACTGCCAGTCTCACAGGAGGATGCTTCTAGAACATTTTGGCCTGCACCGGAAAGAGAATTCCCCTAAGATACAAAAAAACATTTAATGCATGGGGAAAACTATTTAAACAATTTCTGATATAATTTTTAAAGCATGGTCACAGTGTAAAATTGGTCATATTTTAGCATTATAAAAGAGTTGAACTGCTGAATTTAACTGTACTTAAAATGTTTGGCCACATGTTATTAGAGTGGTTGTTATTTGATAGTACTGTGGTAAGAAACATGTTCAAAACTGCTATTTTTTTACCACAACAAAGACAGACCTAACCTATGTAATGTTTTTCCTGCTGGTTTTAATCCTCTGTGCATCCCCCACCTGATGCCTTAAGTAATCAATAACATCTCTATAGTTTAATTCCTCAAAAAACTCAGTTCAGGCCTACCTACTAACTTTGACAGCAGGTCTCTTATTTTTTTAAGTTATTTTCTTTTCTGGTTTCATATATGCTTAAAATTTGGACCTGTATAAAGTAGTAGATGTTCTCCAGATGTTTTTGAGACAAGAACAGATTTCAGACCAAGCTCAAAAGGCAGCTTCGAAGAGTATATGCTCTGAAGTAATGTACAGTAGGAGGTGTTCAAGTAGTTACACAAAAGTAGGTGTAGTGTCTGAAAACTAAGGTGATACAATTTAGTTTTTGACTCAACCTTTAAAGATTTTCCACTGCAGTTCGGCGGTGGCTCTCGACACTAATTAAATAATACCACTGACAGTGCCTGATAACTTTATGCAGCTGAATTTTTTTGGTCAAACAGTCTAGCAAATAATTGGGTAATTATTAACTGATTTTACAGTACATGAAAATTGAATGAAAAATATCTATGGTTAGATCCAGAAGTGTGTGTTTGAATAAAGGGCTTTGGATCAAAGTAAAAATATAAATAATGAAAAAAGATAAAGGCTTTACCTCAGAAAAACTTGAAAATAAATCTGGGGAAAAAAACAAAACAAAACATAATGACATCATAAAAGTCTTACTAAAAAGCACCCGTAAAAAAAAAAATCCTGAATCCCACAAATACTCAGTTTTTATTTCATACAGTAACATCCACACAATCATTTTTCTTTATAGTATAATGCAATATTGAACTTTTTTAAAGACTTGGTCTAAGGAATTAGGTGTAATTTTAACGGCTCACAGTAATGTAAAACTCACATTATAAGCAAATATTTTTTTTATATATATTTCTACTTTATACTTTATTTTATTTTGTTGTAACAAATTGGTATTGGTATATGTAGATTTTATATTTTACTATTGACATTTTGCCTCTCATCTTCATTTTAGGTCACAAACTGTCGGGTAGACATTTCACTGCATATCATACTGCATATGCTTCTGTATGTGACTATGTATCAAAATAAAATGTATATTTCATTTTGAATTTGAATTTATTATAGATTTTATTAGTACAAAACTTCACAGAAATATGGAAGAGGGAAACATTTTTTTACTCAAAGGTAACCTATTCTCTTCTGTGTGATACATCAACTGCCATCTTTAGGGTGTCACTAATAACACTAGTACCCCAGTGTAAAGATCTACTCAGTGAAGGAAACTTTAAAGCACTTTTGTAAGTTGCTCTGGATGAGAGCGTCTGCTAAATGTCTAAATGTAAATGTAAATGTGTCATGGTGATACTATCCCCAGTACACCCATGGTGGTCTATAGACAATCCTTGTGAGACTATCTTCAGTGGCAGCAAGTGATTTTTTTTAGGTAAATGGACCTCCAAGTAAAAGTCCTGAGGGCAGACGGGAGTACACCTTTCTGATAGAAGATAAGCAAATTGGTCTTTGCACGAGCTGTCTCTGAAGAGCAATAAAAAAAATTGGTGGTGGTGGTGGGGCAAGCTGGCAAGCTAACATGTCAGTCTGGGCCAATGAGCCTATCGTGTCAAATAAAGCTGTACGCTAGTAGCTAGTTAAGGAAATTTGTGACTTTGCAGATACAGAGCAAATGGAGGTTTTATGATTCTTTAAAACTGAAAAGAAAAAACACATTCCAGAAAATAGCTTGGGAATTGCATTTAAGTGGACAGTAAGTGGGAGATAAGGAAGTGATGTAAGCCATCATAACTCAGCAGAATCCCATGACTACCACTGTGCCAATGTTGGGCCTTACTCCTGCATTCTATTCTGCTTCAGCTGTACGGTTAGTCACACTGGACAAAAGTATCTACCCAGTGATCTTGAAAATAAAAAATTCAGATGAAAGATCAAACCATTTACAGTACATATTTGTCTGTAGTGATATTATTTTCGGCCTTATGATCTTAGCAAAACATGTCTGTTTAAGAAAATGATTAATAATCTAGGGTTAAATGCTCTAAACAACATTTATTGCCATGTCACAAAGACACACTCTAACCACCTTGATGATCAGTGCTTTCCACACTATGCAGTAACTCTATTATTGATAAGCTTGTATATCAGTTCTGCAGTACACATTACTAAGCAGTTACTGTAAGCTCTCACTAGAGACCACTTTGTTTTTCTGGTAGATTGTCAAACGGCAAAAGCAATGGATGACTTATGAAGAAACAGCATTTAGCATCAGCAGAATATCTTGGTGTGTGTGTGTGGTTTAGATGCAAGAAACACTGATGGGAAGCATAAAGCAAAGTGTAGCATATTTGAAATGTTGCAAATACGATAACTTCAATTTATAACTTTTATCTGGGATCAAATGGGTGGTTTGTGTATATCCTGTATACTTTATAGTCTTGACAAACCGTGTGAACGTGTAAGCGATTCAAAGCAATAGAAAAATCCATTTAAAAAAAACTCCAAATGCTGGAATAATCATTCAAGGAGTATCATCTGTATGTATGATTAAAATTAAAGAGGACGAAGTATTTCTATTAAGAAGATAATTTATTAAACTTCATGCAAATGCTTTAATTTAAACTAGATATGCTGGCATGCCATATAAACTCTTTGAGAGTGTATTGTACACAAGAACAGCTGTTACCTCATTTTTTTTTTTACCATTATTATTAATTGTGCTTTGATGGAATTCAGTTCAATCAAAAAAGTAGAGAAATACTAATAACAATACTGAAGTATGGTTGATTTCTAGCCCATCAGACAGTAGATTCCTCTTCCGCTATATATTTGTGCTTAATTCGGGTTATATTTGGCTTACTGCTACTGGACTATTTGGTCTGGTTTTCATATTATTTTCAGTCTACTTCGATGACTCACCCATCACAAGCAGGGATTGAGAAAACACGTGAAATACAGTCACGGGTGTAACGAATGTGAACCAGGTGGATTATTTACCCCAGTCAAAGTACAAATTACACGGGATGACAAATGACAAAGCTTGTGGTTAAAATTTTTCTATTTACCAAGTTTGGCATGTGGAGGAAACACCCAACAGAACTCAACAGAGCGTTTGACAGACTTGACAAACATCAATGGGACTGTCTAATATATTGATAAAAGTTTCATTGTCAAACTATATACAAATATTCAAGTTTTGATCTTCTGTTTAATATCAGAACCAGCCATCATAGATCTGTGCTGCTCACAAATACAGTACAGCTGCTAAAGATTAGACTGAAAATGCTGGAGTACTCGTTCAAGGAGTATTATCTGGATGTATACATATATGCTCACAAACACCCACACACACAGGAAGGAGGTGATAGAACCCTCTAAAGAGAACATTGCACCATCTCTTAGGATTCCATTAGTAACCATGGTAGCGTACACACGTGCATTATGCAAACATGTGTGCAAACACACATCTGAAGAAGACTGTTGTCCCAAAATCTCGGAGGGCACTGTAACGAACAGCATAAATACATGATGCACGTTTAGGCTTCTGGAGTGTACAAAGCATCCTTGAGTGTCAGAGTGAGTTTGTATGCACGAAAAACAGAAATACACAAAACATTCAAACGTGCAAACAATTTAAACAAAGTTCAATTGTGGAAGACAATGCTGGAGAGAGACCGGTGAAAACGAGAAACGGTTGAGGAAAAAAACATTATGAGTTTCAGATCAGCTTAAAAACAGGCTTCATTCGCACTGTCATCAAAAGTTTGTTTTTTATTACCACTTTTAACAGCCTTTGTCCAGCTGGTGAAACTTACTTGAATTGCAGGTAACATTCGATAGGAAAATGATTGCAAGTCTGCACCACAAATGACTGAGTAATAAAGTAATGGAAAATCATGCAAGGACGACTGGGAAATATCTCACCCAAAATGGCCTATATACTAAACAACAATATGCTGAATAAATGAGAAATGTGTTAACCAAGTTACACAACAAGTTAGCTCTTCTGATTACAAGCTGTTCTACTGTAAATAAGACACTCACTTGTAAAATTATATGGATATACACATGGCCATGGCTAGCTGTGAGGAGACCAGGGTCTGGCCCTAACTGTGACATCCTGATAGTGTACAGTAGTAGCTGCATGTAGTCTACAATGTTGAAAACCTTTTATTACCTGTTATGATCAGTTCTGATTATTGTTCAACTCGGAAGAGATAACACACTTCCATTTATAAATTTCTTGTTAAAAGACATCTGACACGGGTATGATGGAAATCTTTGAATCTATGTGACAACAATTCAATAGGAACACCTGCACACCTCCTTATTTGTGCAATTATTAGCCAATCATGTGGCAGCAGTGTTTACATAAAATCATGCAGATACAGGTCAAGAGCTTTGATTCACATCAAGCAGCAGAATAGGGAAAATGTGATCCGTGACTTTCAACTGCTCCATGGTTGGTAGGAAATACACAACTGTCTGTAGACTTTCCACAGAAAAGGTTACGAGGAGAAAAGTCAGGCTGTTTGAAGCTGACATAAAGGCTATTGTAATGCAAATAAACACTTTTTACAACTGTGGTGAGCAAGAAAGGACCTCAGAATGTACAACATTGTGGTGAAGGATCAACAAAAGCAGACAACCATGTCAATTTTCAAGTAGAAAAATGTTACCTAGGCCTTTTGTAGACATAAGAGAGGCACACAATGTGAAACATAGTATTGGAGTCCAACTTAACCAACCTGTATCTGTATGATTTAACGCATTTAGCTTCTGCAACATGATTGGCTAATAGGATAACACACTGTGTAACACAATCTGATCATTCTGATTCATATTCACATTCCATACAAACTTAAATAATTCTTTTGATTGTGTAAAGCTGTTTTGCCACAATGACAATTGTTTAAAGCGCTATACAAATACAATTTTTACAATTGATAACTCCATGGTGTTACTTCTATACATGCCTGTAAATGTAAATGTGTTTAAGAGAGCAATTGTCAATTTGTGAGATACAAACTACTTTCAAAATTGATATTCAAATGAGCTTGCCAGTTAGCTGCTATACCTTATGTTAGTAGAGGTGTAATTAATTGGAAAAGAGAAACAAGCGAGAAAAGAAAGACTAGACAAAAAAGGCACGTGCACCTCACAAAAAATTTGATCCTGATTATTGCTCTTGTTATTGATATTAATTGTATATGCTACAGATGCATGTAATCACCAGTTTAATTTTTCACCCTGAGAGCCTTAAATAAACAGACAAATAGTGAACTACTAACTGAATTGACTGAATAAACTACTGAATTACATTTTTAATGATTTGTTCAAAAAAAAAAAAAAATCCATATGGACTGCAAAATTTAACCTAACACTGCAATTGTTCATTCAACATTTAGGATTTTGCTACGAATTTGCACTACAAATTAGATAATTGTCAGATGATGTTTGGATGTGTGCACAAATTATTTTCTTGCACTTGCAAAAGGCACCAGCCATTCTATCACTGCTTTGTTTTAACCTGTATGATATATTGGCTCTGGGCCTCTCTGAGCGCTTATGAAAGATTACTGCAGGAAGCCATAATCCCCAGAGGCCAGAGGAAATGGGTGCCTCAGTTCACAGTGTGCTAATCTAATAGCTGATGATGTTGCTGAGTTGGAGGACATTAAAGCTCTTTAAATAAGGCAGCAGAGATGGATGCAAGCAGGTGATGGGCATGGATCATGGATGCATCAGTTTCCAAAGGACTCTGAGTCCATCAGAGCAGGTGATAATCCAGGACACGTGTGGGAAGAGAAATGACATGTGTATTAAGAACTAATTTGGACTGTGTTTTTGGGCTAGTTATTTTTATTTACAAATGACTAATTAAAGGAGAATATATGCGTAGTGTATTAAGTTACCATGTTGTTAACAAAAGGTTTTGCCTTAATTGGATACAGAGCATTGACTGCATTTCCTGCAGTTGCTTTGAATTGCACAAAAAGCACATATTTTTGTACATATTGTATTGTAAAATAATACATCGGTTGTAATAAATCACATTTTGATTTTATGTGCGAAGCTGTGAAAACTTGCACACAAAAAAAAAAGGCTGTATGTGAGACTTTGATTGTTTTCTCCTCCTGTGCTGTTGAGCACACCAGTTGGTGAGTTCTGTTGTTCTATATCAGTGGTGGTTTTTACAGCTCTAGGTTTCTAGCCTAGTCCTTTCCCACACAGCTTTTGGGACTGGCAGTGGCACAATCATTTTGTATTTAGGGTATAGGGTTAAGGGCCTTGCCCAAGAGCCAGACCTTGGCAACCTGGCGGTGGTGGAGCTTGAATCCTGACTCACCGAATATGCAGATGGAAGTCTTAATCGTCTGAGCCTATACTTAAATTAACACAGTGGCTGTTTGGTAAACAGATAGATTCTTTTCATGTCCTGGCAACCTAAAAATTGTGCATTTGTTTGTGCAGAAATATTTATTAATGCTTGTATATACTGTACTCTGCCCAGCCAAAAAAGTAACCATCCGGATTAACTAAGCAAATAGGCAAGAGCACTAGATAATAACTGTAGTAATTACTGTATATGGTTTAGCTGACAACAAGTTTTTTAACCCTTAAAGATGCAGTGAGCAGCTTCTTATTTCTTAAACTACCATGTGGTCAAGACAAAGATTTTACTCTATTTCAAAAGGGTCAAATTATTGGCCTACACCAGACAAAAAAAAAAAAAAAACAAGCGATGAAACTACTAACTGCAATATTGAACTAGCTGCAGTAATACTAAAAAAATAAAAAATAAAATAAAACTACAGTGGAACTCATGGCTCTGTTTAACAGTGGAAGTAAGAGCATTTTCCCATTCACAATGCATGTGGAAATGTGCTTAAGAAAACCACTAACCAGAGGCTAACCAGAGAGAAAAAAAAACACTTTAGTTTGCCAGGGAGCATAAACAATGGACAGTGGAGCATTGAAGAAAGCTCATGTGGTCTGAGCTGTCCAGATTATTCTGTTGTAGGGTGATGGATGCATCAGGGTAAGAAGAGACGCAGATGAAATGATGCACCTATCATGCCTAGCTCTAACTTGGGGCTGGCAATTGACCACCACAAATTAAAGACGGTAATACCTTGGAGAATCTTTGGGATGTGTTGGAAAAGACTTTATACAGTGCTCTGACATTCCCATCATCAATACAAGATCTTGGAGAGAAATTAATGCAACTCTGAACGAAAATAATATGTTGTTACATTGGCACAACCTTATCAAAACGATGGCCTTTAACAAAGGCGTGCAAAGGCGGTCCAACTTGGTGGGTAAAAGTATGCGACTTGTTTTTTTTTTTTTTTTTTTGGCTAGGCGGTGTAATTAGGCCCCCGAAGCTGCACGTAGACCACGTGCAGCTCGCCAGCTCACGTGCGAAGTATAAACAGCAGCTCACGTGCATGAATATCGTCAGCTTATGGCTTCTGTTGCATTCAGAGCACAGCTGCTTCCTAATTATGCAGTTTGGGGCTGCAACCCAAAACAAACAAATCTCATACATACGGCGTTGTTGCATGAAAATGAAAAAAAAAAATCGCATGATTACAAATTACAGCATGTATACAGACTGGATATAGTGTTATGCAAAATACTCTCCGTCGTCTCTTAAAAACCTTATTTAACCGTGATAATGTGATATTTTTTCGTTATTGTGACATATTGCTTGGGTTTTTTATTATTATTTTTTTTTACATAATTATTTTATGCATGGCAGCACAGACCTTACACAAATACACACACGGCAGGAAAACACCACCGGAACTGTGTTGCGCAATCTCGTGTTATGCTCGTGCAGGGTAAGCGCAGAAGGAGGGGCGGGGCTGTGCGGGAGCGCGCAGGGCGGGTTGGTGAGATGTGAACTTGAGCTCGCGCAGGGAAGTAAACAAGTCCACGTGCTTGGAGCCCCGCCCACACTCTTTTAACTTCAAATCGCCATTAATCTCTGTGAGAAAGCAAACAGCCCAGGAACAGAGTCTCAGTTTTTTCTTCAAGGGCTCAAACACTAGTCCATGATGTAGATTCATTAACTTGACTATAGCCGAATGCAAAAATCAACAAACCCTTATGAAGGCTATGTTATGATATTAATAGTGAAAAACCGATTCTTCTTAACCTATACCTATATCTTGCATCCTGTTTCTCAATTAATTTTTAATATAAATACTCTTGTTTATTAATGTTTATATTATTTAGAAATGTTCTTTATATAATACATTTAGTTTGTATAACAATGATGCTGGTCATGAAATTAGAAAGAAGTGCTAAAATCCATAGAACACCTCAATAATGAAGCCTTGATAGGACTATGTGCACTCAGTCCTACCCCACTTATGTTTTTTTCCTTTAAAGGACTTCATTTGTTTTTAGAAGTAGAATAAATAATCAACTGTTGGGTTAGGGTTAGGGGTTTGGTGTATCGTTACATCCAAAGTCATATTTCATATCACTTCTCAATTACTGCTGTTGAAATATTTTGAACATCAGCCCAAATGTAGATCATGTCTAGAAAGGGTTTTATTCTGTGTAATCACCTAACATGACTGTCCCTGCTCAGCTCCATGAGGTCCAGCCCGTCTTTTTAATCCATCAATCCATTTAGGAACCTTTGTAGTCCAACAAGGGACCATGGAGGCCAGTGGTGATTACCATTGTATTTATTTTCATTTTTTATGACCATATTGGGAACTGTCAACATTTATACTGTATGTGCATTTACACACTACAGCAATTTGAGACTGCCAATTAGCCTAATCTGCATGTCTTTGTGGATGGAAATCGGAATACGTGGAGGAAACCCACCAAGCATGGGGAGAACATGCAAACAATGTTTATATGTTAATAGATGGTTTATATGTTAATAGGGTATAGTTTATATGTTAAAGGTCAAAAGTCTTATGCACATGCAAATAACTGCTGTAAAACAATGAGGACTTCAAAAAAGGTTTCTACGTAAAAAATTCTAAAAAACAGTAAACTGTATTTATTTAAACAAATAATTAAATCATCAAATCAATTACTGCCATTTTCTTAAAATATGGTCTCGGGTAAATATGGACAATTTGTGCAGTTTTTTAAGGAAATTGGCTGCTCAGTTTTACTGAATATCCCGCAGAACCAGCCACAGTCTTTCTAAAGACTTTGTCACACCTGTTTCTTTTCATGCAGCAAATCCCAAAAGCTTTCTTCTTGTTTTTTGTTTAAAAAGTGGTATTTTACATAATATGCTGCTTTCTTTTTTGGCCCAAAGATATTTTTCTGTAAGATTATTTTTTCTTATGATATTGCTGAAATAGTAATGTTTGGAAATATTTTTTATCATTTTACTGACTTAATAATTACGTCAAGAAAAAAACATGCATAACAAAGTTTGTAAAAAAAACAAAAAAAAAAAAAAAACAACCAAGGGCAGGATGCCCAAGATTTCAGTACTACTTATTTTAACCCTTGGAGCCAACTCACTCTTACTTATTCTCTGTACTACTTACACCCATTCCCTGTTATAAATTTGTTTCGTATGTCTCACTCCAAGACAGTCATAAACATTAATATTTAGCAGTCGGTAAAGCAAATACTCAGCATTCTTCAATTGAGCAAGCTAGCTCAGGTACATGTGACAACTTGTATCGTTATGCAGTGACCATCTTTAGTCTAGGCAGTAAAGTGAAAATACTGCAGGTATGATTTTTTGCTTTATGTAGCAATAAATCCAGATTAAGATTGTCCAAAGAGCGTTGCAAATTTTTTTTATAAAAACAGTGCACTTAATGTCCAGAGTGTCTGAGTATATTTTTCCTTAACATTTTACTGATTCTAGTATGCTATTACAAATTGGTATAAAAGAATATACGAGATAATGTTAGCTTTTTCATTGAGATACTGAGGCAGGAGTGCATGTCCTCCAAAGGAATGTACAAACTGCAACTGTCAAGCCTCCTCAAAACCAATGTGTTGGTTATACTGTGTTCTGAATTTAATCCTAACAGCAGGAAACAATCTTTGTAGCATTTTCCAATAATCTATGCACAACTGGCAAACAAATACATCCAAACATCTGGAGGAGGTGGATCAATGAAAAGCATGATACTAAAGCATAATTCTTACACCCAAATTATTGTTTTAAAATTTACATCTCAACTTAAAGTCACATTGAAAATCTCTAATGCTGTTATACTTCTACTGTTATGCTAATAGATACAGTTTCATGTGTTTACGATTGTGGAACCTTGAAAAGCAACTCATCAGTCCTGCTCTCTATGTAGACAACAGGGAATAGAGGGGAGGCAGTTTCCATGGAAACACACTCATTTCAGATCTTTGTAATGACAATAAAATTTTTTCTTTTTATAAGAGAAAATATGTGCTTAGACAGAACTATATTTATACTTATACAGAATGTGGGTGCATGTAACTATTGAGTTTTCTTTTATTGCATGAGTGTATTTTTGGAATTTAATTTAAGTTAAGAACATGTGTAGGTTTCTACTGTCACGATATTTGTGTGATTGCCATAGTTACTGTGACAAAATTAAAAGCCAAACAGAAGGTTGCCTTCTGCTGAATAAAGTTTTGCTGTCAAAGAACGTGCACTTATGCTCACGTTGCTCACAGGTGTTTGTGTGTGTTAGTCCATGCGAGTGTCGGTGTGTGCATAAGCATGTGGACTGATAAGGAGCTGGATGTGGAATTTAGCACCAGCTGCAAAACAGAACTTATTCACAGTCTCTCCTGGTTAACTGCATGTTATTGAAAGAGGTTTCATTCCATGCTGTATGAACAACATGATTGGCTTTATGTATAATGTACAAAATATTATCAAGATATTAAAAAAGGAAGAAAAACGTGACAGGGCACATTCTTATAGGAAAACAATTAACCATGTGGTGGTGTGGTGCCACTGTGTGGTTAATTAGTTTCCTATAACATCACACCCTGAAGTGTTTTATTCCTCTTACAACATACCAAATTTGCCCATGATTATAACTTTAATTGATTAATTAATGACGAATAACAAGTTATACTGTATATTTAACATCACGGAACATTATAGAAGAAAATTTCCTTCCTGCTTTTGTTTTTTTATTTATATTATGGAAGTGACAAACTGACACTTCTTCACTCACACACACACACACACACACACACACACGCACACACACACACACACACACACACACACAAATGACTGTTTGTTGTTTATTGAGAAACCTGAATGTGCAAACCACTCTGTCCTGAAGACTTTCCCATGGAGAAAAGTAACTGACTGTTACAAAGTGCTGACACTAGAGACCTGGGTAAATAAAAACCTTTTTAGAGAACGCTTCACCATCTAAAATTATATGATAACAGGTCATTTTTAACTATTTATTGTTATATTATTATTACTGCAACAACAGTAACAACAACAACAACAACAATAATAATAATAATAATAATAATAATAATAATAATATATGGTTAAGATTGCTCTAAGAAGACTTTTATTTACTCATGTCTCCAATGTCAGCATTTGTAACAGTCAGGTATTTTTTATGAAAAATCTTCAGGACAAAGTGGCTTGATTATTATTATTATTATTATTATTAAAAATCATTTACATTTATGACATTTGGTAGATGTCCAAGTGGACAGTTTTTCATCTCATTATACATCTGAGCAGTTGAGAGTTAAAGGCTTTGCTCAAGAGCCCAACAGGAGCAACTTGGTTATTGTGCGGTGTAAACCTGGGACCATCTATAAGTCATAGACCCCTCCTTAACCAGTGAACTACCCCTGTACACCCAGGGTTGAGGGTTGAATTCCCGCCTTGGGTCTGTGTACATGGACATTGCATGTTCTTCCTGTGCTTGGTGGGTCTAGTTTTCTCCCACATTCCAAATATATGCACAATAGGTTATTTGGTGTTGCCAAATAGCCAGTAGTGTGTGTGTGTGTGTGTGTGTGTGTGTGTGTGTGTGTGTGTGTGCTCTGTGATAGATTGGCTCCCTGTCCAGGGTGTACCCCAACTTGTGCCCTAAGTCTCCTGGTATAGGATCCCGTCCTCCTGAGACCCTGTACATGAGAGGTGTAGAAGATGAAGAATGATAATGATATTTATTTATTTGTTTGTTTGTTTATTGACCACAATTCTTGTGAATAAGCTGTTATTGTAATGAGCAATTTATACCAAATCACATTTGCGAATTAAACAGTGCTATGGAATTATATATATATATATAATTCCATAGTTGAGAGTTAAAGGCTTATATATATATATATATATATATATATATAATATTATGTATGTCTTTTTTTTTTTTTTTTTTTTCCGGCCGGGAAAAAAGGAAAAAAAAATATTATGTATGTCTAATCTCCAAACGTTATACCCAGTTTCGTTTGTCATTTTTGTTACTTTCAGGATATTTTAAATATTACATCACGGTTCATAATTGAATGATAAATGAGCATTATCATACTATGATATTTTAAGACCAGGAACCAAACTGTATGTTGTAGCATAGCATCCATGACCAATCTGTACAATTAAATGCTTTCACATAACAATATGCACCTGATTGGAATGTGTGACCAACAGTGAGGTTAGCTAACATGATGTACCTTCCAGTTCATTTAAACCTGTAATAAACGGATTCAGGCTCTCTCTTTAACTATACACAATAGTTATGTGGGCTGAAAACTGTTTGCGGCAATTATCTTTGTTTTCTTACTATGATTAAACATTCTGGTACTGAAGGTCAGATTATTTCCTCCTGATTAAGTCTCTAGAGATCACGTGTTGTTTTTACTTAGGTGGTACGTAGGGCACGAACATTTCACTTGTAAACACTTCTGGTATTAACTGAAGAAGCAAAGAACATGGACTGTACTTTTCCACGTTAATGATTAAATAATTACGATGTTGTAATTACTACTATGTTGGTTTTCAGCCTATGATTAAATTCCAGCAATGCATTTCATTTTCATATGTGTATAAAATATATTATACTGTACATTTATAAATGTTCTTCTTATTTCTTATTCTCGTTCATATTTACCTATTTACAATTCTTAAACTGGATTTGCTTTAAGATTTTGTCAAGTGTTACCAATGTGCTTTTCAATTACAAATAATAAACAACAACGCCATAACAATGAAGAATGGTATATCATATGCAGGCAATTATAATATTTCACATACTTGTTTGAGATACTATCATTTTTTTATGACCTTTGAGGAAAACAACATGGCAATCATTTCCCACACACCCACAGATTCTAGAAACAACATGTTTGTGAGTGTTTATGAGTTTCGGTGCAGTAAGCCAGGTAAACAATAGCGGCATAGATTGCATTGCCTAAGGTGAATTATGTAATGTTACATGAGAATGTCATATCATTGCTTCATCCATAATTTTCCTTTCCTACAAGGGAGTGGCTTAGTGTTTGTGTGTGTGTGTGTGTGTGTGTGTGTGCATGTGTGTGTGTGAGAGTTTCCTTTTGGTATGTGTCTACAATCAGCTCCCGTCTTGCTTATCCTGGCCTTTGTCACTACATGCTATGAAGGTAAACTGATCTGTAGCTTGAACACTGAGATGTGGAACCGCACCCATGTAGTAAACAAGTCATTAATTTTTCTCACATCTTGTCTTCAGCAACACCTGGTAAATGTTGCATGGACAAACAAACAGATTAAACACAACCAAAATGAACAAATATCTCATTGCCATCACTGACATTGCCTCACTCCATAATGCCTAATTTGGTTGTTGCAAAAAATTGCACAAGCCAAATCATATGTTAAGGTTAGAGAAGCCTGCTTGGCTTGGTACTTTTCTTTAATGTCTTTTTTTTTAATTTGTTTTGTTATTATCATTGCATCATGTCCAGGGTGTACCCTACCTTGCACCCTAAGTCTCCTGGGAAAGGAGACCCTGTATACAGAATAAAGTGGTATGGAGACGATGATGATGGTGATAAGAAGATGATTATAATTGCACTTGCTTGCTACAAAAACAACATGAATTTGGCATTTATTATGGAATCCGGTTTCATTATTTTTACATTTACAATAAAAACATTAAGCAAAAAAACAGTTAAAAGTGCATGGCCTTGAGATGCATGGCCTTAAGATATACTGATATTTCAAGGAATAATAGAGTTTTGAAAATATGTGACTTTTGTGCTGCAGTTTCTTTTTTCAATGTCAACTAAATTCCAAACACATTTTATATATAAATACATGCATGCATACAAACATAAAAACATACATACATACATACATACATAGTACACACACCAATCAGCCATAACATTAACACCTTTGCCAGATGAACTAAACAATATTTACATCACACTCGCAAAGACAGATCATGAGCACACAATGCTTTCATGAATGTCCAAAGGACCCAAAAGGCCAACCCATCCGGTCTGATCCCACAGAAAAGGCAATGTAGCCCAAATCAAAGAAAAACAGCAAATGCTGGCCATTTCAGAAACGGACCAGAACACCCAGTGCACCACAGCCAGACCCCTCCTTCAAACTCGCCAGATGTCTATTTGATTGAGCACTAGTGGATTGAGCTGGACAAACAGGTCTGAGTCATGGAGGGCCCACCTCACAACCCACAGCACCCAAAGGATCTGCTGCCTATGTCCTGTTGCCAGACACCATAGCACAACCCCCAGAACCCCCCTGTCCTGAGGGGCCATAGCTGCCATAAAGGTGGTTTTATTCTTATGGCTGTTTGGTATATACAGTGTATATATACTCAGCAAAAAAAGAAACGTCCCTTTTTCAGGACTGTGTATTTCAACAATAATGTTGTAAAAATCCAAATAACTTTACAGATCCTCATTGTAAAGGGTTTAAACAATGTTTTCCATGCATGTTCAATTAACCATAATCAATTAATTAACATGCACCTGTGGAATGGTCGTTAAGACCTTAACAGCTTACAGAAAGTAGGCATTTAAGGTCACAGTTCTAAAAACGCAGGACACTAAAGAGACTTGTCTACCGACTGTGAAAAACACCCAAGGAAAGATGCCCAGGGTCCCTGCTCATCTGTGTGAACGTGCATTAGGCATGCTGCAGGGAGGCATGAGGACTGCTGATGTGGCTAGGGCGATAAATTGCCATGTCCGCACTGTGAGACGCCTAAGACAGTGCTACAGGGAGACAGGAAGGACAGCTGATCATCCTCGCAGTGGAAGACCACGTGTAACAACACCTGCACAGGATCGGTACATCCGAATATCACACCTGCGTGACAGGTACAGGATGGCCACAACAACTGCCCCAGTCACACCAGGAACACACAATCCCTCCATCAGTGCTCAGACTGTCCGCAATAGGCAGTCCATGAGGAGGAGATGCACTGCAGTACTTCAAGCAGCTGGTGGCCACACCAGATACTGACTGGTACTTTTGATTTTGAGCCTCCCTTCATTCAGGAACACATTGAGAAACATTTTAAGTTTATGTCTTATGGTGTTGACTCTTTTAGTGTTCATACAAATATTTACACATTAAGTTTACTGAAAGTAAAAACAGTTGAAAGTCCAAGGACGTTTCTTTTTTTGCTGAGTATATATATATATATATATATATATATATATATATATATATATATATATATATATATATATATATATATATATATATATGGCGTTTTCACCCATACAGATTAAATTGGCATCACCTGTACTGATAAAATATATAATTTCATATATTTATAATAAAAAGTATAATATTTTAAGATAAGATTTACTATCTATATCAAATTAACAGATTGTTACTATGAGCTGTATACTGTATTGTTCCATTTAGTACTATGAAAAAGTCTTCTGAACCTATAAAGATACTCCATTATAAGGGATGCTAAGTGATAAGTGTGTATCAAATAATATGAAAGTATCAAAATTTTTGTTAAAAAGTAAAGCAAAATATAATTTGCCTTTATACATAATACATTTGTTAATAAGTGTATGATACAACCTTTTAACATATGAAATTACAAAATGTTTGCAATATTCTTTTTCTCACTATGACCACCACTGATCACACAAAAAAAAGAGGGAGAGAAGCTTCATACAAATACTGTTTGTATTTGACTGGACGTAATCTTTTTGTTGTTAAATGATGGTTTTAAAGCACACAGTCTGGATTGCTAACTATCTGAGTGGGATAATCTTAGCATGAGAACTGAACAGAGTCACCTGCCATGAGCTGCAATCCTATTACTAACCTTGCAAGCATGAGCTTCCTGTTCAGCAAACAGATAAGCGTGAAAAAGACAGAGTGTCTTTTTGCACTGTTTGCTTGGCTGTGGCTTTGCACACAGGAAAAGCTGCATTTTAATGTGAATTGCTGAACTGACAGACGTGGTCACGTCTTCAGGACTGCAGAGCAGAACAGCTCTGAAGCTGGGTTTTAATTTCTGTAGCATGGTGTTTTTTTTTTTTTACTAGGTCAGGTTGCTAACCTGATGCCCAACCCTTCTTTAGGCTTTGGGACTGGTAATGCTGGAGTGTTGTATGGGCACAGGGTTAATCGCCTTAAGTGCACTTCTGGGGCAACACAGTGGTTCCGGGGATCAAACCTCCAGTCAACGACTTGGAGCCTCAAGCACAGAACCACCACTTGCCCAGTCTTTATAGGTTCTGACGTGTAAACGTTTTGTTTTTTGTAAATTTTCCCTTGAATTAGGAAGAACCTCCCCTTTCCCCCTAAAACAAACACATGGTTAAAAACTATGCAGTCTTTGAAGCCTTTGAGCAGATGTATCGTTCGTGCTGGTAAATCATTATGATTAATCTCTTATCTCCTGGAAATGTTCTAGCAGGTGTACAATCTCAGTTCCTTGTTTATCATGCTCTATCAATAAACAAAATAAGTGAAGGCATATTCTGTAAATATGCTTTGAAATCTTGACCTTGTCATGATGCGTGCTGCTTTTTTAAAATACAGCACGCATCTACATGGCGTAAGGTGTTTTCTTAGAAATTAGGTTGTGTCTGTATGTGTAGCCCAGCTTATCCAGATTTTGAAGAATTGCAAGTGAGGGTGGAGGGTGCCTCAGCATCATCCCTCTGCTCTGTACCGACTGAACCATTTCATCCATAATTTACATTTCTCTCTCCCCTCTCACCCCCCTCCTCTCTCTGTCAGTCTATTCTGAGCCTAAAGAGGACAGGAACAAGGCTGGGGAACACAGTGTACCACGGCTCTGCACAACATAATCAGCCTCTCTCTCTCTCTCTCTCTCTCTCTCTCTCTCTTTCTCTTTCACACATCTCTCTCTCTTTTTCACCACACATGTTTGCAATTTAGGTTCACATACACACACACACATACAGACACACAGACACAGACACACCAGCTGTTACCCCCAGTGACACAACTATTACTTAATAAGTGTGCATGCATATTTATGAGGCGCATACATCACGTAAATCAATGACGCATCGTCTCACTATTGTACACATAATCTCCAGTCGCCGTGTTCTATACTTATTATTGGTTATACCAGTTATATGGCTGTTATATATTATCAGCATCATAAAAATTATGTTAATTATATATTTATTGAATCATATAGCTTACATGATTACCTTAATAATATTTATGATAAGTATCCTAACCATAGACCTTTTTTTTATTTTTTTTTTTTATATTACCAATAGGTGTTCAAATCAAACTGGGACTTTTGATTGTAGCGAATAACAGAACACACACTTATAAGAGTAAAAACTACCTTTATTTCTTTATATTATCATTGGTACACTAATGCACTTATCCTAGTATCTCACTAGTGCTTGGATACCATCAAGGTAGAAAGTTTTCTCAGTTCACCAGAGCCATGTTTCATGACCGCCATGATTCATGACCGCCTGCTTTACTTTGGAAATGCTGGCCTCCCAGGAACTCCTTTACTGATCCAAATATGTGGAAATGGCTTGGAGCAAGGAAAGGCCTATATGGGGGATGTGGCAATAAATCCCAGCTGAGTTTCTGTAATGTGCAAGAGGTGTTCGTGAATGATTGCACGTACAGTACCCACAAACAGATGTGTCTCTTCTGCAAGTTGTTACAAGGATCAGGTGTTACACTTGCTGAATGTTCAGGACTTCAAGCGACCTCTGCCACAGATTGTCATTCATGGACGTACGGCTTTCTTTAATAGTTTTTTACTATTCAAATATTTCAGCGTACTGTGCTTGAGGTCTTCAGTGGCCCCAAAAAAAAAACATTTATGGTTATTATATATATGTGTATTATATATACAATATTCATGAGAATACAACATAAAGTGTGCTAACAGAAATTCAGTTTATTTTATCACTTACTTTTACAGATATTGTGCAAATTAAGAGTTGGTAAAGTGTAAATTTGTATTATTTTATATTTGGGTTGATTCATAACCACAACTGTAAAATTAATAAAAAAAATAGGTATACAAATTTTAAGGGTTTTTACATGTTAATGCAATTTTAGACAACTCCCTCAATTTTGTAAATAATGATCTCAAGGGGGATTCCTAGTTTTAATGCATAGTTAGGTCATCATTTCTTTATTATTAACAGTACAAAACTAATATAATTATCAATTAATTACTGTCTGTAAAATGTCAAACATTAATTGTTCTCCCATCTTGTCCTTTCCTTAAATTTGTTTCTAACATTGTATTGTATTATATTACGTATATTCCAATCCTTTTCCTATATTTACACAATAACTCTGGCCTGCTCTTCTTTCAGCATTTCTTCACTTTATTTATCTGCGATACTCTCTTTGAACTGCACACTCGATGAAAAATATAACGTAACATAACATAGAATATTTTGATCAAAGGATGCCATAACAATCAGATGTCCATTAAAAAAATTACAACAATAATAATAATAATAATAATAATAATAAGTAATCTTCCCCACACCCTTTCTTTACAGTACAATATTATCTGCGTTCATGCCCTAAGCAAAAGTTAATAAAGACTGCCAAATAACATCGAATATTTTAATGCTACACTATATGGACTATAAGTCTTTCCTCAAAGTGTTGGCACAAAGTCATACGCACACAATTGTGGACGACTTTGTATGCTGTTTTATTACAATTTCCTTCACTGAATCTAAGAGCCACCCAAACCCTTAAACATTTTTGTAGGTGATCCTTCCATTTCCTTTCACTATGGATCCACTGTGCAGTGTTTTCTTCTTTTCTTTTACACTGGAACTTTTGCCTAAGTAGATCTTTTTTTTTTGGATGTAAAAGGCAGGAAGTTGTGTTCTAAAAGCAGAAGCAGCTGGTATGCATAATTGTGCCAACTAAGCAAAGGCATTTCTTGGTTTCAAAGTGACTAAGATGCCGCCAAAGACAGCCACCCACATTTGTAGTTATTTTTTGCAAAACAGGTCTTGTTTTGCATGGGGTGTGTGCATGTACGTGACTGGATAGTCTGCGTTAGAGGTAAAATCATAAGTAAGTGGAAGGAATTTAAATAAAGTCCTCACTCCTGCCCCTTTAGTAATTAATTTTTTGTAAGCTTTTAACTTATTTCTTTTGGCAGAAAACATAATCAGTCTATCTTGTTGTCTGATGAATTCAAATAAAAGGACAAGACAGTTAAACTTAGTTCTCATTAAAGGAAAAAAAACCCCACAATAGCAGATCCTATAAACACCACCTTGGCCAGGAAGTCACCATCCTGGAAGTAATAATTTGCAACTTTTTATATTATGCACCAAGCCCTGTATAATAATTCATATTTATTACCAGTAGTTTTACTGAACTGAACTGTTTAATTCCTTGCTTTTAATGGAAAGATGATGCTGAAAGATACTACTGTATACTCCAACAACTTGATTAAAACATATATATGTGTGCTAAAAGTCCATAAAAACATAATTAGCAACTAGTTACTTATACATAGCTGAATTCCTGCTGTCTATTGAATGGGAATGATCAAGGAATGATTTTTGAAGTTATTATTGAAGTTATTATTCAGGCATCTCATCATGCTGTTCTCATACCGGCTTTTAATAACAATGTTGCACAATATGACATAACCTTAGTCTATTAACATTCCCTTGGTCATTATACCTTACATAATGATTTTTTTTTTTTTTTTTTTTAAGCCAGTGCTCTATCTAGCAGGATGTTATGTGCTGAAGATACATGAATCTAAATAATAGAGGCCAAGACGTGAAAGCAGAGCCAACACTGCTGTCGGCTTCAACAATAACACAATTTCTAGTGTAGTGCGCTGAAGCGTTTGGGTTTTTTTCCCCTTCTTTCTTTTACTTTTCTTTTTTTTTTTTTTGTACTGGCCTGGTTTCAGTGACAATGAAAAAGACTGACGCGGATAGAGAAAGGGAGGCCATGTGATTTATGACCTCAATCACTGTAGTTGCTCTGTTTTTATCATCACTCCTTGACCATGCGCTGTACCTGGCGGGGCACTGTAGCAGAAATAATTCAGATTGCTTTAATAAAGCAAACTAAGCATGAGAACGATTGTAACCTCCACCACTTGGAGTGGAAGAGTACTTCTGAGTACTTATTCTAGGACATTGCGTGTCCGCTTTATATTGGGATAAATAAATAATTGTGACCAAGTTTTGGTCGTTCATTTATCTATAGTGGCTGCAGAATTCTATGTTCATTGTCGAGCCTATTCCAAGAAATAGTTAATGCATGCCGAATTAGATAGCAGCCCACTGAAGGGCACAATGTATACATATAAAACTTTCACAAACTCATCTTTCATATCTTTGGTAATTTTGTTGTAACTAGTTCTACTGTCTACTGGCCAGTTTTTGTGAGGTGTGTCTAACCTCAAAAACCTGAAGGGAACACATAGAGAATATGTGAAACTCATGCTCATACAGTAGCTTGGAATTAAGCTGAGGGTTCAGGAGCGGTGAGGTAGCAATGCTACCCACAGTGACCCATGCCACATTTTGACCAGGTTATTTTGATCAAATAGGTCATGCCAATGGATCCCCTCAACTGTTGCTCAACTGTCCTTCCATGATGATCAGGCCACCGTGTGACACTATGCTATGTATTTAGAATGAGTTCAGGTCCTAATCGGAAATCAGCCTGGGCCTTGGTAATAAGATACCCCAATATTTAGTCATCTATCACATGGCAATGTTCGTGGAATTCTCACAGCAAGTCTAATAGTAGGTGGAATTCCATTTATTAACTTTAAATGACGACGATCAAGATCAAGATTGGTCAACCCTAAGCTCGTGTTGCTGTCTTTGTGGAGTTTTACATGTTCCGTCCACATCTGTGTCCACTGCTTACTACTTTTCAGTTCTTCAGTTTCTCCCCAACTCCCCAAAACTCCCAGTATGTAACCATTAATTATCCTGTGTGTAAGCATGGTGCTCTGGAACGGACTGGCATTCCATCCAGGATATATTTCCACTCGCCTAGTGTTCGCCTAGTGTTCCAAGGATAGGCTCTAGATCCACCATGACTCTAAACAGGATAAAGCACGTACTAAAGATAAGTCAAACAGAGTGTTTTCTCTTAGAGGCCCGGCAACCCTATTTTCTGCCCAAGAAATGGGATTTGGAACACATTTTTAAAGAGGAATTCTCTCGTGACATCAAAAGTGCTTGTACATCCTACATGCTGGCTGTGTTTAATGTTTCCAAGCAGAATTATCTCTGATGTAATACTAAAATGCTCAATGCCGAGCTGGGTCAGGAAAGGGCCATGACCTCATTGCTGAGTGACACAAGTGCTAGTGTTGTTTTTATGACTCAAATCGTCTGATGTCTTCGTATTTATCCTAAATAGTGCCTATTACCAGAAATCCGAGCTCTCTGCTCTCTGTTTTGATCAGTTTTTACTTAAATAAGCATCAGGTATAGAGTTAGTCTTTCAGTTTTATTCATGTTTTGATATATGCATATTTGTCTTGTTGAGGAATTATGTGACGTCCCAATAATGTGAGAATCCTCATGTTTTCACCGTGGGGAAACCTCAAACAATACACACACGTTAAAATCAGAGAGAATGTCTAAACCTCCATCAGATCTGCCTTTTCAGTGTTGTTTATTTGGCCTAGAAGAGCAGGCAATGAGAAGACAGGTTAAATTTAGAAGGGAAGGTTACTGTATACATGCATGTGGGTTGCACAGTGTGACAGTGTTTACTTGATTGAAGTACTTACTATCCCAAAGTGGACTTATATATAGCCACTGGCTATAATGGCAGAAATAGATGATAAAGGCATTAACCTTTTTCCTTTTTGTCCAGGCTTTTCAAAGAAGTGTATGAATATGGATTTGTACACAATGAATTCATAAGAAGCCTGACATTGGAATGAACTTTCACAGACGACCAACCATGGAAACCTTATCTTTATGATCATCCACTGGCTTATATAGATTTCATATTTTATTTACATGGTTATAAATTACTAGATCTAAAAAAAAAAAAAGGGGGGGGGGGCAACATGAAATAACATGTAAGGATTGAGAAGCAATTTTTAATAACTGCATTTCCTGAAGAGTTTTATACCTTCTATACCACATCCACTGGCACTGCATGGGCCCAAGAACCCAACAGTGATGACCTGGCAGTGGTGGGGCTTGAACCCCCAACCTCAACCACCTGAGCCACCACTGCACCAGAAATGTTTTTGACACCTGTTGTTCTTTTACCTTCTTCCCGACTTACGTACATAAGGGTATGTTTAGGGTCAGTGAGTAAAAGTTAGCAGAGGCTACAAACAATAATTCCCGATAGCATGAATCAGCACGAGCTACCTGCATTGGTGAGTAAACACCCTGTACCTCATACTTGTTTTCATCCAAGCACTGAGGTCAGGTTTGTTTTTACCTTTATTGGCAGGTTGATGACTCCATCAGTCACGTCACTCTTGGCCATTTCCCAGAGTGTTTGTTCAGAGTGATCTTACAGCGCACAAGCAAAGAGCACACGGATGCTGGGAACTGCTGGTTCCCTTTTGGTCAATATTAATGATATCAAAATGACTCATAAAACAGTGAGTAGTCCCGTGAAGATTATGACAGCAAGAACACTGGCGATGTGCAGCTCACGTGTGTGAAAAAGCACATTAGGGTATAACAGTGACATCAGGCCCTAACTGACTCACACAACAGGGCTTTGTCACACATACACGTGGTTTGCTTCCGGTCGGAAGCGGACTTCACATCGATGATGTCACTTGTTTACCATCTTCCAGGTCATTCTTTTTCTCAGCTTTGAAAACCTCCACTGTGTCACACATAGAAACCCACAACACATGGAGGTTATAGAACCATTTTTGCTATAACAATGGAGGGATGAAACCTATCCGGCTTGGGGCTGTAGCGAGGGATTGCACATTCAGAGGTTCCTCTTTGGCTGCTGCAGTTCTGGTGTAAACAAGTCAGGCTTGTATGTGATGGATCCTATTCGCTGCTCTTTCTATTTCTCTCTCTTCATGATTCCCTGTGCATTGGGGCTCACCCTAGTGGTAAATAAAACACAACCTTTTTTTTTTAGGGGAATCCTTCTTTCCAAAACCCCTGGTATGGGTAATATTGGACAGGAGTGGGAACAATTGCACATTGTTACTATATTTAAGTATTATTTAAGCATATTTATACTTTACTTCAAGAAAATGTTTTAATATGTTGGAGTAACCAAATGTTAGTTTCTTCCTCTGTCTCCCTAGAAGTCATGAATTCCATTTAATAATAATAAAAAAACATGTTGAGGTAATGATGCGTTAAACTAACATCAATTCCAGTAGAAAAGATCTACCAGTTAAGGGTTATTAATTAAGGTTAACTCACATTTCCATTTAATGTAGCCACCCATGCTTAAATGCAGTCATATTAGCCTTCATAAATGCAGCAGAACCCAAATTGTCTAATTAACTTAGAAGTGTGTTTATGTACACAACTGAGTACACCAGGCCAAATTTTACTGAAACTTTCAGTTCACATGATCTTTCAAAATGTTGCATAATACAATATCCTTAGGTCTTAAAGTTGACACAATAAAAAAACAACAACCTGAAAACAACCCATGATGGCCAAAAAGAAAAAAAGTTCTGTAAACACCTATGCAAATCCAGTTCAAAACCATGCACCTACTTAACTTTATGCATACACCTACATGCATAAAGTTCTTTATTGTTTTTTTTCTAGTTTTGTGAGCACTTGCAAAACATGAAGATCGTTCAAGTCAAACCAGGACAACTCATTCACTCACTCATCGTCTATACCGCTTCATCCTGTATTCAGGATCACGAGGGGCCCGGAGCTCACCCCAGGAGAAAGAGGGTACGAGGCAGGGTACACCCTGGAGAGGGTGCCAATCTATCGCAAGGCACATACACATACACACCCTTATTCACACTAATTTGCATGTCTGTGGACTGTGGGAGGAAACCCACCAAGCACGGGGAGAACATGCAAACTCCATGCACACTGGGACGGGAATCAAACCCAGACCATGGAGGTTCAAGGCGACAGTGTTAACCACTACACCACCGTGCCGCCACTTGTGATTAAGTTTTAAATGAATATGCATGGTGGTCTAATTTATAGAAATTTTGCATGTAATCAGTTTCTTTTGTGTGATTATATTGCAATATTTATGCAAAAAAAAAAAGATGTGAAAATTAACAAATTGTGTATTGATCATGTGAAAAAAACTCCATTATATGCAAAGATACAGTATTTGTGAAACATTACAAGTGTAGTGTCTAAAAGCCACCTGTGTACATTTCACAGAAAAGCATGCATAATACACAGTGTACTGCCTGGCAGAATGTGTTTGGTTAACGACTTGCGCACCCCAACGTCATGGTGGAGAATACCTAACCCATGAGTAAAGGAGCAGTGATAAATTCCCTGTCAAAAGAAGCTTTGTAGTGTTGCCATGTGCATTTACTGGCTCATAAAAACATGTTCGAATCTGTGGCATGGAGTGAGGTATTTAGAACCAGTCCAGAGAGTCACACAGGTGTCAGGTGCACACACAAACGCACACAGCAACAGCGAATTAATCATGTACCAGGATTAAACATGCCACATGCAATCCGTACATTCTTTTCTATAAACTTGACACACACTACAGATTGATCTGTTTCCCCTCCCAAACACATATAATTAATAAAAGACCCGACGGAGAACTGTTTATGGGGACAAGAGCAGGCCAGTTTGGGTTTCTGCACTCTGTGGTGCTCCAGAGGCATCAAGCCGCTAATAATCTGGTCCTATAGTGAGGTCTTCAAGCATCTACGCATCTTCTGTTCATAAATGATCATGCTGACAGATTCCTGTCGTGTACTGTCGTTGTTTATTTAAATGTTTGTCTTAATTTACTGAGATTGTGGTTACTCTTACTATAAATTCTATTTTCTTCCTTCCCAATGAGCACGCACACCAGCCATCAAGTAATTGAGATGTTTATGAGTAATCCCGAAGAAGATTTTAAAAATTAGTCCTAAAAACATTTATAAAGATCTAATGAAAACATCCTGCAGTTCTAGGTGTGATCACCGTGATAGGTTTATGGAACATGACATACACCGATTAGCCATAACACTAGCATCCCGATTTCTATCCAACTAGGCATTCATGGAATGCACCGGACAAACAATTCTGATCCATGAAGGCTCCACCCCGCTACCCACAGTACCGAAATTATCTGCTGCTAAGATCCTAGTGCCAAGCACCACAGCGCTCCTCCATGAGCAGTCATGCCCTGAGGGGCCAAAGCTGCCTAGGTGGCACAAGTGGAACCAACACAATATTAGTTATAATGTTTTGCATTTTAATGTTATGGCTGATCGGTTTATATGCCAACAATGTGTAAAATGTGATGAAGCATTCATTCATCCCCCCTTTTCTTGATTTTAAGTAGTCTTTTCAACACTTTTAATGGGCATTGTGCCACTGTAAACCAGATATAAATCACACCTCAGCTAGGATGATTTTTTTGGTGAAACAAATGTAAATGGAATAAACAACAGTACCATGTTGTTGAACTAGCAAACCTATATGTTAGGTATATGTAACCTATTAGTGATTTTGCTGCTAATGTGTTGACTGGTGCTGCATTTTTGTGATTCTCTTGAGATGTTAGTGGTTTCTGCTGCACTGATGTCACCTGGGGACGTTCATAATGCAGTCAAAATGTCATTTAACAGAAGCAAAAAGTCAAGACCTCTCCAACTTTGATGATAACAGTCAGCTTTTACTGTTTCCAAAAACAAAAGTGTACACCCTTCTTTGCTCTACGTTCAATGCCCATATTTATATCACGCGGCAGTTAGATCAGCAGGATAGCGGTCTGCAAGATGATAAACTCAAAGGTTTTCAAAAGGTTCTCAAAGTTCAAAATGAACTAAAAGACAACGCCACTGCATCTCTCTCCTCAGGTGGAAATGAAGCAAATGCTAAACCCTACTGACTTCACTATTAGCACGTAGTCCAGTGCCTTTGTAGATAATATATAATGTATGAAGCTGTAACTAATTTAAAACAGATCAACAGGAAAGTGTTTAAAAAAAAGTCAACATTAGAATTAAAATAAAATCATAGAAGTTATTAATTATGCAAATTAATAGGCAAGTCATTTTGGGTGGATTTTTCCTTTAAGTTTAAATTTAAATTATATGGACAAAAGTATTTGGCCAAACCTGCAATGACATTGTATACAAATACATATTCTTCAATATGGACTTGGTCCCCCTTTAGCAGCCATAACAGCTTCCAATCTTCATGGAAGGCTGTCCACAAGATTTTTGAGTGTTTCTGTGGGAATTCATGCCCGTTAATTCTGTAGAGCATTTATGAGGTCAGTCAATGATGTTGGACAAGAAGGTCTGGGTCACAATTTTTCATTTCCAGTTCATCCCAAAGGTGCTTGATTGGATTGAAGTCTGTGCGGGCCAGTCAAGCTCTTCCGCACCAAACTGATTAAACCATGTCTTAGCCATAGTTGTTGTTTTGTACACTGGGCCACAGTCATGTTGGAACAAAAAAGGGTCTTCCCCAAACTGCTGCCACAAAGTTGAAAGCATAGTATTGTCCAAGATGTCTTTGTACTGTATACTAAGATTTAGTTTAAGGATTAAGATTGCCCTTCACTGGGGATAAGAGGCCTGATTGAAACATCTGAATTCAATAAATAAGAGGTTTGGCCCAAAATATTTGTACATAAAGTGTATTTCCAGTCAGCATTTAGGCTTCATCCATCTGACAGGAACATAAGACTTCTGAAATTTAGTTAAAATGAGTTAAAAAAAAAAAAAAAAAAAGCCCTCTGCTGGTCATAATCAGGACTGGTTGCAATACGCGCAGAACTGGTAAAAAAATATATTTTATTGTTAAAAAATATTTTTGTTGGTTTTTTTAAACGAACAAACAAAAAATAAATAAACCTAACATACTGTTATGTTTAATCCCAAACACGGCATTGTTCTGATTACACCGTAATTTACGAATTTAAAAACACTCTTTTAAACAAGGACAAAGTCGCTCTCATACTTAGAACGAATTCGGGGTTAAACTTGATATAAATGTATGTACAGGTTATAAAGTAAACTACTTTACATGCGCAATCAGCAGATGTGCGCACGCGTGTGAAACCCGTGCTAGTCGAACGCACCACATTTCGTCACGTCCTTGTGTTACATTATAAAGCCTCGTTAGGAAACAGAAACAGATAGCCGGTTTACCTTTTTTCTTTTAAAGTGAACTTTCAAACAAAATCTTAAAAGAGAAAAAATATATGTATTTAGTATTTTTTATTTAAAAAAAAAATAATAAAAAAAAATAAGTCAAACGTCCTGTAATTCGTCACCAACAGTTTAATGTGGGAACTGTGTATTGTTGGTTCCATAGCAACCCGGAAATAATGTTCATAAACAATGTAGTGCCAGGTCAGATATCAGCCCTTAAACCCCTGGCTTGTTCTTCTTCGCACAAACGCAGGTTTGCTCCTTTTTAGCTAATGTATATAGCGTATATAACGTATAGATATATAACGTTATATGCTTTAATATGCTATCTATCTATCTATCTATCTATCTATCTATCTATCTATCTATCTATCTATCTATCTATCATAGCAGTAACAAAACAATATAATAGCCTTATATTATAACCACAATAAAAACACTTCCTTTCAAATGCTAAATCAAGGCAGGGATAGTTACCTCTGGTCTAAATATTGCTTTATGTGTAGTTTTAATATACTAGTAGTGTGTATGTGTACAGAATGTAACACTTAACATTTATGTTTACATATACATTTAGGCATTTGGCAGATGGTTTTATTCATATCAACTTATAAAAGTGCTTAATTTTCTGTTATTGGATAGATCCTTACCTACTAGGTTACAAATTGTATCTTCAGTCACACACTGGTGGAAAGGGGTTGCTTAGGTAACCCAAGTACTGAAGAAACAGATATGTTTTAAGTCTTCATTTATAGAAAAGTGTTTAATCAACAATTATATAACACTGTGTTTTGTTTCTGTTTTTCTTTTTAAAGACATCATCAACAATGGACGGGCCACCCAAAGGCGAGAGAACAGAGGAAACTTCCAAAAGTGACGCTAAAACATCTGTGGCTGCACAAGTGCCATTTCTTGACTTGTGTACTGTTCTCGAGAATATCCAGAAAGCCAAGAGTCGACCAGACAAGGCCAAATGCCTTAAGCATTTCATAGATTCATGGAGAAGGTTTCATGCTGCTCTTCACAAAGATAAACCCAACACTACAGACTCGTTTTACCCAGCCATGCGTCTCATCGTGCCTCCCTTCGAAAGGGAAAGAATGGCCTATGGTATCAAAGAAAGCATGTTAGCCAAACTCTACATCGATGTTTTAGGTCTTCCAAAATCAGGGCCGGAAGCAAATAAACTTCTGAATTACAGAGCCCCTACTACATCCAAAGGAGGAGACTCCGGAGACTTTGCCCTTACAGCTTACTTCGTCCTCAAAAAGAGATGCGCAAGCCAAGCCAAGTCAGATTACCTGAGCATCAAAGAGGTCAATGACTTCCTGGACTCAGTTGCTATGAATAATGCCAGCAAACAGAAAGACCTTTTAAGGAAAAGCCTTTTACACTTGATTACTCAAAGCTCAGCTTTGGAACAGAAGTGGCTTATTCGTATGATCCTGAAAGACATGAAACTTGGGATAAGCAAGGAGACCGTTCTCCAGGTTTTTCACCCAGATGCCCCAGAACTCTACAACGTCTCTACAGACTTGGACAGGGTCTGCAGACAGCTCCATGACCCCTCCATTTCCTTGAATGAGGTGTCCATCAGCTTGTTTTCTGCCTTTAAACCCATGCTGGCGGCTATAGCTAACATCCGCCAAGTGGAAAAACAGATGGGTAACCAGCCCTTCTATCTTGAGACCAAGCTGGATGGCGAACGCATTCAACTTCATAAGGACGGGGACGTATACAAATACTACAGCCGGAACTCGTTTGAATACACTCAACAGTTTGGGGCCTCACCACTAGAGGGCTCCCTTACACCATATATACACAACGTCTTTAAATCTCATGTTGTCAGTTGCATCTTGGATGGAGAGATGATGGCTTATAACCCCACTACAGAGACCTTCATGCAAAAAGGTAGCAAATTTGATGTCAAGAGGTTGGTGGAAGACTCTGATTTACAGACATGCTTTTGTGTGTTTGACGTCCTGCTTGTCAATGACCAGAAGTTTGGAAACGAGCCTCTGAAAAAGCGTTACGACACTCTCCAGACAGTCTTCACACCCGTCAAAGGCCGGATCCAGCTGGTACAGTACGCTGAAGCCAAAACCAGGCAGGAAGTGATAAACGCCCTCAACGAAGCTATTGACGACCGCGAAGAAGGCATCATGGTCAAAGACCCGATGTCCATCTACAAGCCAGATAAACGTGGTGAAGGTTGGCTGAAGATCAAACCTGAATATGTTGACGGCCTGATGGATGAACTGGATTTGCTAATAGTGGGAGGCTATTGGGGAAAAGGCAAACGGAGTGGAATGTTGTCCCATTTTCTCTGTGCCGTTGCTGAAACTCCAAGTCCTGGAGAGAAGCCAACAGTTTTTCACACGCTCTGTCGAATTGGATCAGGCTACACCATGAAGGAGCTCTATGAGCTTGGCCTGAAACTGGCCAAACACTGGAAAGTTTATCGCAAGACTAACCCTCCTGCAGGCATTTTGTGTGGAACAGAAAAGCCAGAGGTTTATATTGAGCCGAGAAACTCGGTCATCATACAAGTCAAAGCGGCGGAGATTGTTACCAGTGACATGTACAAAACCAACTGCACACTACGATTCCCCAGGATTGAGAAGATCCGAGAGGACAAAGAATGGTATGACTGCATGACCTTAGACGAGCTGAGTCAGTTCCGTGACAAGGCCTCAGGAAAGCTGGCATCCAGGCACTTTCACCTCCCGGAAGACGAGTCTGAGAAAAAGAAACGCAAACTTGCATCCAAGCCCAAAAAGACCATCGGCATCGTTGACCACTTTAAATCACAAGACTTGTCTAGAGTCACCAAAGAGACTGACATGTTTGAAGATGTGGAGTTCTGTGTAATGAGCGGAAACGGCACGCATTCCAAGGCCGAGCTCGAACAGGCCGTGGCACGCTGCGGAGGCATTGTAGTCCAGAACCCTGGGAAGGACACGTACTGTGTGATCGCAGGCGTTGAGAATGTGCGGGTGAAGAACCTCATCGGTTCAGACCAGCATGACATAGTATGGGCTTCCTGGCTCCTGGAATGTCTGGACAAAAAGCAAGTGCTACCGTGGCAACCGCGACACATGATCCACATGTCCCCCTCCACAAAAGAACACTTTGCTAAAGAGTATGATTGCTATGGAGACAGTTACTACGTTGACACAGATGAGCAGCAGCTCAGGGAGGTCTTTAGCAGGATGGAGCCTGTTGAAGGCGCAGTATCCATAGGGTCGATCGAGCAGAAGTACGCCTTCGATGACTTGCCCACTAGCATGTTCAGACCTTACCGTGCCTACTTTGATAAACTCGCTGAGATCGGAGATCCAGAGAGTCTTATAAAGGGTACTTGCCTGGACTTTCGGGCTCTGGAGTTTCGCTTTCACGGTGGCACTGTGGTAAGGGGACTAGAAGAAGGCATCTCACATGTGGTCATCGCGAGTAAAGAAAGATTGTTGGACCTGAGGACACACAGACGTCTCTTTACTAGAAAATTTAAGATCGTCCGAGAAACATGGGTGACTGATTCTATTAAGGCAGGACATGTACTTAATGACAGCGATTACCTGGTGTGAGGTGGAGATGTCTGCAGTACATGACACATTACTTTACATCTCCGTTATTTATGCTAAAATGATGTCTGAATCTGTTCTTTAATTTTCTGTTTGTTGTGCTCTTACTTTTAAGTATTTTTACTGCATAGAAGAATCACGTATTTTAACTACAGACTTACATTTTTTTTAAACAATTTGCAGGTTTTAGATAAACTTGCTCTTGTGTTGTGAAGACTAATGTTTGCTTGCTTACTAAGAACAATGCAAGAGTGGGAAAAAAAAAAAAATTCTTATTTGCTCCCTGCAGATTTTTATGTAATAATTATGTGGAATAAACATGTTTTATCTGTAACTCTAATAATAATAATAACTACAATTATTGTTGTGAATAAAGGTCAGATGAAGACTTAAAAAAATGTGTCTTGTTATATTTCTTATACATTTGTCTCTGTATCTCTGTTATATATTTTAGCAGGTTTAAAATTGTTTCAAAGCTTAAAAACTCCAATTTATTTTCATCAATCATACACAAGCACTTACATGGTTCTCAGTTTTCACCCGAGAACAAGCTGGGAAAGGTGGATGTGACTCCTAGGTACAATCTGAATGCTTGTGTGTGTTTGTGTGTGTGTGCAGGTGCTTCCTATGTGGGGTGCATCTGCTCCATGCCTAGTGTTCCCTTTGATCTATCACAACTTTGAAAAAGAAAGGATGATTACTTAAGATGAATGAATAACCGCAGAGGAAGAGAATTACATAATTAGAGTATAAAGTCACGAGTAAAACTGTTTATATATGTACAGTAGATTGTTTTTTATTATTTCCCAATAGTACATTTTCATTTAGTTTTAATCCACTCATTACATTTGCCACAATTTATACTGAAGTTTCCTGCTTTGTTCGTTCTGGCTATATTGGAAAAGGAAAAAAAAACCATAAATTTAACCACATTTATCGTCTAAAAACACAATTTCGTTAACCTTTCTTTCCGTCTCCGTCTCTTTCTCAAGAACACACATGAACACACACAGCCCTGAGGGGGGTGAGTGAAGCTTAAGAGCCCTTTATAAAGGTAATCCAGGGGGAATGAGGAAATCCTGCAGCCAGAGGGTTTGGACAGGAAAGTGAGGACACTGCAGTCAGGTATGAGGACAACAGGGGTCTAAGCTCAAATGGCTCCTTGAGTGCTCACTGGAAGGAAGCGAAAAATTCTAAAGGTTTCTGTATAGAAAAGGTCAATGAAGTATCATGGGATTGCATCAGTCCTCACTGCTCTGTTTTTACTGTGCTGCTACATGTTGCCTTTGGCTGTTCAGTGGCTTTTATTAGGGTTTGTCTTATTACAAATACGATTAGGACATGGGCAAATAAATACAGATATTAGATTAGTGCAAAAAAAAAAATCCTCTTTTACTAGGACGGGGAATTGGTGATAAAGTTGGAAGTGATCATGATCTATAGAGGGAGCACTTCGCTGTTTTTTTCTTTATAGTGGGATTTTTTTTTTTCTTAACAGAAGCTTTTAAGAAAAAGACAATTACGAGAAGTGTCATCACCATAATGCTAAATAAATACACACTTTGGTCAATAGCTGCTTTTTTATAAGAGTTGGAGTTCAGTACGGGAGAAACTATTTCAAGCTTGTGCCTAATTTCTGGCGATCGTGCAAGTCTTAATCAGTAAGCAGTGATAATTGGACATATCTCCTAAGCAGATAGAAGAGAGATGTTGTGTTGCTCCAGGCCTCACCAGGAAGTAATTGCTGGGAAATGGCAGCATGTCTCTGACAGCAATGAGGCACCCCATGTAGATACATGTACTAATAATGGCTGGATTTGCCTTGCAAATGAACATTTATTTACTTGAGATGAGTCCACCTACTGCTTTTGTGCAATTAACCCTCTGTTCCTATATTTTAAGGTTCATTCATGAACAAAAGCTTCAAGTAAAACGCATGCAATTATGAACATTTTCTTCCATTTTCAGTCTTGTTTTACTCTCAGAGATCTCGTTAAGGAAAATAGTTCATTAGGGAAACTCGATTGAAATGAAAACACCTCAATGCACACATACTGTACATGTAGATCATGTGAGCTGCTGTTTAGTTATTAAAAAGAATTCATGCTGCAGCACCTAAATGACATCCATCATTCAGATCCTTTCTGTATTACATGACTCCTGATTGCCATCCGGATCTAAATCACAGCTCTGGTCCCACTGGCTCCTCTCGGCTCTGCCTTCTGCCAAATGCAGCTTTTATTGCCATTATTGCATCAGGCCACTTGTAATGGCTCTGTTACTGTATATGGATGTGGTGGATCCCTGGTGGCAGACACCTGGTCTGCTTAATCCAAATGTCTGTGTATAATAGGAAGCTATTGAGATCAGTTCTTATTACTTCCTGCTTGACTATTGGATTTGGGTCAAAGTTCAAAGGAAAAACTTTAAGCAGATACACAAGAGTGGTTTAACATTACAAGAGCTGAATAAGAAACATCATGCCATCCAGTACTAAGATCTTCACCAACAGGATTATAAATATTATAAAGGGAATACTATTTAGGCGGCACAGTGGCATAGAGGTTAGCACTGTTGCCTTGCACCTCCAGGGTTCTTCCTCTGCTTGGTGGGTTTCCTTCCTGGGATAGGCTCTAGGCCCCCCTTGACCATGTATACAAGATAAAGCAGTGTAAACTGTGGGTGAGTACAGTATATAAAGCGCCAGTGATAATTTCATGCATTTCGGATGTTATTTTAGTTCAATTCCATCATCTTTAGTATCAGTCCCAAGATCAGATAGGCGTTATTGACGTTTTCCAAACTTCTTGATTTCATTGAAATAACAAATTTCAAGCTTTGGGGTGGAGTCGGGAATAACTGTAAAATGTCATACATGCATTATTTATTTTTATTAATATCACCTACATAACTGCATATTCATTTCATTGTTATGCTGACGATACACAGTTATATGTCTCAGCAAAACCTGATGAGAAAAAACAGCTTACTAAAATTGAGCAATGTGTGCAGGACATAAGAAATTGGATGCTAATTAACTTCCTTCTGCTAAATCCGTATAAGACAGAAGGACCGCATACAGCTAGGAGTAAAATTTTAGATCACACCGTAACTTTAGATGGCCTTTCTGTTCCATCAAATGCAACAGTGAAAGACCTTGGTGTGATTATTGATTCCAGCCTTTCATTTGAAGCACATGTAGATAATATTACCAGGATAGCATTCTTTCACCTCAGAAATATTGCCAGAATAAGAAATTTATTGTCGCTAAACGACGCAGAAAAACTAGTTCATGCTTTTATCACCTCTAGGTTGGACTATTGTAATGCCTTACTGTCTGGTTGTTCAGCTAGATGCATAAATAAGCTTCAGCTAGTCCAGAATGCAGCAGCAAGAGTCCTCACCAGAACCAGAAGATATGAGCACATCACCCCTATCTTATCTTCACTCCATTGGCTCCCTGTGAAATTTCGCATTGATTTTAAAATACTACTCTTGACATATAAAGCATTAAATCTCACGCCGCAGTACCTGAGCGAACTGCTAGTGTCTTACGATCCGCCACGCCTACTTCGATCAAAGGATGCAGGCTGCTTGTCAGTACCGCGTATTATGAAAAATACAGCTGGGGGCAGAGCTTTTTCTTACAAAGCCACAAAGTTATGGAATAGTCTTCCAAATAATGTTCGAGACTCTGACACAGTCTCAGTGTTTAAGTCCAGGCTAAAAACCTATTTATTTAGCCAAGCGTTTTTATAAATAGATTTGCCATAGGTAAAGGAGCAGATCTGGGGGACTCATGGTATTATGGTGAACTGGTATGTTTGGATGCTGTCTTCCTCACTCTCATTGATCACTCAGGTTTGCTGACGGTGAGGTGATTGTTTGCTTTACATGTCAGGAAGCCCTCATGTTTGTGTTTCCTTCTGGCTCTCCCTTTTAGTTATGCTGTCATAGTTAGTCCTGCCGGAGTCTCTGCTTGCACTCTACAGTTAATATACATTCACATTATACACTGTGTGACTGTGACCATACCTAACTGCCATCTCTCCTCTTCTTCTCTTTCCCCCCCTCTTTCTCTTTCCTCTCTCCTCCTGTCCCCCACTTTCACTCTTTCTCTCTCTCTGTCGAGCTACACATGTCGTTCCTGAGCTGCCAGTGATCCAGACTCCCTCTGCCCTCCGGACCTGTCTGACCCATCCTGGTGCCCCGCTTCTGGCTGAAGATCTCGTCACATGGATCCCCCATGTGTCCCTCTGGGATGCGTCTGGTGTCTGGGAATGATTCTCTCTACCTAGAAAATGGTTCTGGCCTTGACTGGTGTTGGCAACTGTTTCTCTGGGGACTTGACAGTTCGATAGTTCATGACTGGAACTTCTTACAAGTCTACCTGGGTCTTCAATAACTACCTGGACTCCATATTAACATCAATTAACATCAGCTATTATAGCTGAACTGCCTCCCACCCTACACACTGTATAAATGCAGATCATTTACTGCTTTCTGTTTCACCCAAATGAGGATGGGTTCCCTGTTGAGTCTGGTTCCTCTCAAGGTTTCTTCCTATTACCATCTCAGGGAGTTTTTCCTTGCCACTGTCGCCCTCGGCTTGCTCACCAGGGACAAACTGACCATTTTGATTCATACAAATTCACATTTCATACAAACTTAAATAATTCTTTTGACTGTGTAAAGCTGCTTTGCGGCAATGAAAATTGCTAAAAGCGCTATACAAATAAAATTGAATTGAATTGAATTAAATTGAATATTCATGCACCTGTACAGTCAGCCAATCATATGGTAGCAGCCCAATGCATAGAATCATAACAGGTCAAGAGCTTCAGTTAATCTTCACCTCACATAACAGAACTTGGAAAGAGTAATCTCATTTACCTTAACTGAGACATGTTGTTAGTGCCTTCAGATCATATTCCAGTCTTCAGCTGTCCAGTTTTTGTGAGCGTGCACCCGCTGTGGCTTTAGATTCCTGCTCTTGGCTGGCAGGAGTAAATCCCAGTGCAATCATCTGTTGTTGTGGCCTGTCCGATTCAAGATTTGTAGAGTTGTGTCTTGTGGTTATTTGAGTTATTCTAGCCTTTTTGTCAGCTTGAACAAGTGTGGCCAATCTTCTCTGACCTCTCTCATCTCATTGCCAAGCATTTTTGTTGCACGTAGTACTGATGTCACCACCCAAAGTTTGAAGTTTGATAATGCTTATTGTGTACATCTCAGGGGCGCTGGGGCCGGAAGGCAGGGTACACCCTCAATAAGGTGCCAATCCATCTCAAGGTACAAGTACGTACACACACATTCACAGACTTTAGCGCAATTCGGAGAAGCCAGCTAATCTAATATGCATGTCTTTAGATTGTTGGGGGAAACCCACTAAGCATGGTGAGAACATGTACAGTCCACATACAAACCTGGAACCCTCAGCCCTGGAGGTGGAAGCCAAAGTGCTAACCATTAAATTTTTTTGGAAAATTGTAATGGTCCCTGGAAGGCTGCGTCAGAGATGTCTTGAACTCATTTTTTCCCCTCAACTCTTCCTGTTTACGCACTGCTTCTAATCGATGTAAGAAAAATCTAACTCAGATTTATGGTTAGACATTATAAATTATTGATCTACATTAAGCTCCTACAGCTGTTTATTTGTTAGGACTCTTTTGTGTGGCTGTGCTGCTGCATGTATGCTTATACTGTATATAAATACAATATTTTATATTCATCATAAAATAGGATTTCGGGAACTGTAATTGATTTTATGGAAAATAAAATAAACCCAAGGCGGTATAGTGGTGAGCGCTGTGGCCTCGTGCCTCCAGGGTAGATGATTGGTCTCCTGCCTCGGGTCTGTGCGTGCGGAGTTTGCATGCTCTCCCTGTGCTTGGTGGGTTTTCTCTGGCTTCCTCCCACCGTCCAAAGACATGCAGAGGAGGATAATTAGCATGTCCAAAATAATTGCCCATAGTGTGTGAGTAGGAGTGTGAATGTGTGTGTGCTTTGTACCCCAAGTCCCCTAGGACAGGCTTCAGGCCTTCTGCGACCCTGTAAAAAGCGGTAGAGTGAGTGAGAGTGAAATACCAAATGTTCAATATTGCAACCTTTGCCAAGTTGCTGTACAGCCGAAAGACTAACAACAACAGTTTAAATATTGTTTTATACACTCACATAAAGGATTATTAGGAACACCTGTTCGATTTCTCATGAATGCAATTATCTAATCAACCAATCACATGGCAGTTGCTTCAATGCATTTAGGGGTGTGGTGCTGGTCAAGACAATCTCCTGAACTCCAAACTGAATGTCAGAATGGGAAAGAAAGGTGGTTTAAGCGATTTTAAACGTGGCATGGTTGTTGGTGCCAGACGGGCCGGTCTGAGTATTTCACAATCTGCTCAGTTACTGGGATTTTCATGCACAACCATTTCTAGGGTTTACAAAGAATGGTGTGGAAAGGGAAAAACATCCAGTATTCGCCAGTCCTGTGGGCAAAAATGCCTTGTTCATGCTAGGGGTCAGAGGAGAATGGGCCGACTGATTCAAGCTGATAGAAGAGCAACTTTGACTGTAATAACCACTCTTTACAACCGAGGTATGCAGCAAAGCATTTGTGAACCCACAACACGCACAACCTTGAGGCGGATGGGCTACAACAGCAGAAGACCCCACCGGGTACCACTCATCTCCACTACAAATAGGAAAAAGAGGCTACAATTTGCACGAGCTCACCAAAATTGGACAGTTGAAGACTGGAAAAATGTTGCCTGGTCTGATGAGTCTCGATTTCTGTTGAGACATTCAAATGGTAGAGTCAGAATTTGGCGTAAACAGAATGAGAACATGGATCCATCATGCCTTGTTACCACTGTGCAGGCTGCTGGTGGTGGTGTAATGGTGTGGGGGATGTTTTCTTGACACACTTTAGGCCCCTAAGTGCCAATTGGGCATCGTTTAAATGCCATGGGCTACCTGAGCATTTTTTCTGACCATGTCCATCCCTTTATGACCACCATGTACCCATCCTCTGATAATGCATGTCACAAAGCATTTTAAATTGGTTTCTTGAACATGACAATGAGTTCACTGTACTAAAATGGCCCCCATAGTCACCAGATCTCAACCCAATAGAGCATCTTTGGGATGTGGTGGAACAGGTGCTTCGTGCCCTGGATGTGCATCCCACAAATCTCCATCAACTGCAGGATGCTATCCTATTAATATGGGATGAAAGGGGGTCAAACACCGTATTAGTATGGTGTACCTAATAATCCTTTAGGTAAGTGTATATAAACTTAGACTTTTGATGTTTGATTGTGCTGGTATGATTGTGTGTACTATTCCCATAGGCAGGTCTCTCTTCCACAATTTGGTGACAAGTCTGTTGATTTTTACGAGGATCCGGTGCTCCACTTGCTGAACGTTCAAGGGAACAACTGCAGTCGGCTCCGAGCCACCCCGGTTGGGATCGGCATGACATACGTTTGCATCATTCAAATGTTTTACTGCAACTAAGAGTCTCCTCACCATACTGTGCTTTCTGTCAATGTCCATCAGTTTTATGCCTTCACAAGTCCTACTTTTACTTGCACAGTATATCAATTAATATTCAGCTATGCTCTACTGACCTTTTCTATGTTTTTGTTGCCCAGAAACTGTATATGGATTTTCTATGTATTCCCAGTCCTTACTCTTTAAAAAAAAAAAAAAAAACAACAAAGCTCCTAATATAGCACATTGTGTTTGTGCCCTCGATAAAAAAGTCATCTAGTTGTTGCCCAGAATTTCGGCTATGAGCTGTTGTGTTCTCACATTATTTTCTCTCCATATGTGCTAACAAAACAGATATTTGACAGCCTTTCAGTGCATTTTATTTTTCTCGGTTTCCTCAGTGGTTTCACGTACCGGTGTGTTCCTGATTTGGAAGAAAATAATCCATGAACTACAAATATTTTTCAAAATTCACACAAAAGATGACAAAACTAGCCCAAAAAGTATGGCCAATGAAAAACATTTTTTCTTCATTTTTTTAAAAATACATTCCTAATCTACAGACATTAAATATTCCATCATAGGCACAGTTATTCACTCACACAGTGCTTTTATTTGCAGAAATGTATTATCTGCTGTAAAATACGTTACAGGGCAGTATAGGGCAGTGTGATTCATGCCCCAGTTGGGCCTCTATTATTAACTTGCTGCAGTTGCCATTTTTACCACAAGGTGCAAGAATGGCGCTAAAGTGAGTATGTAAGCTTGTATCTGTTGTGGGTCATGGGCGACCTGGAGTCTATCCAGGAACTCAGGGCACAAGGCTGGGAACACCCTGAAAGGTGTGCCAGTCCATCACAGGGCACAGGTGCACACATACCCAATGGGCAATTTGGAAAGACCAATCAGGCTTCAATACGTGTATTTAAGTTATAAGTTAAGCCTTTATTTGTCACATAATCATTACAGCACAGTGAAATTCCTTCTTCGCATATCCCAGCGTAACTGGGGTCAGAGCGCAGGGTCAGCCATGATACAGCGCCCCTGATGCAAATAGGGTTAAGGGTCTTTGCTCAAGGGCCCAACAGTGGCGACCTGGTGGAGCTGGGGATCGAACCACCCATCTTCCGATCAATAACTCAGTGCCTTAGCCCTCTGAGCCACCACTGCCCCAGGATTTCCTGATTTGGACTATCAGGGAATCCCGAGGTCCCAAAGGAAACCCACAAAGCACTGGGAGGAAATCCCCCAGCTGTGCATCACTATACAGTAGGTCTAGTACCCACATTAAGGCTACTACTACCAGTCAGTCAGGGAGGGCCAAAGACTATCACATGTTTCCTAGCTTCCAGCATCTTTTCAAACTGCTCGCACACTCGGAGAACAGCGCTATCTGCTCCTTCCGCCTGCATCAGCTCACAGACGGCTAGCACTGGCTGTAGAGCTATGATTAATGTGAAAGCACCAAGTTCCTCCCATCCTACCCCTGCTGAGAGAGCTTGGCGAATCAGCTCTCTCTAGGCCCCGGCCGCAAGAGGTTACAGCATCACCCGGGAATCTAACTAACGATCTCCGAATGAAAGGGCGTGCACCTTACCACTGTGCCATGAAGATTAACATTTGTTTGAAAAGCCGATATACAGTATATGGGGTCCAAGATCAAGCCATCAGTGTAGCCCAGATACATAATTTGATTATCCATGCATGCGAGCTAGTGTTCTGTTCACCCCTTCTCTTTCACCATATTTTGGATGATTGAAGTGATATGGCCTATAATGGAAACGCTGTGGCCTTTGCAACAAGATCATTATGAACAGATGACCCACTTTCATCTTCACATTTGCTTTCAGGCCTGTTTCTATTCTCCATCTGGCCATAGACTGCCAATGTAGTTGTTTAAATGTGATTCCTTAAAATGGCCATCGACTTTATCAGCCTGAATGGTTTTCTATACGCTGGATTATACTAATTCTGTGTGCTGTGTCATTAAACTGCATGCCAGATATAGTAGAGATTCCCTTCTGTTAAAAAAAAAAATAGCTCTGAAACCATCTGACTCCACAAAACCTCTGAAAGTGTGCTGTGGTATCTGGCACCAGGACATTAGCAGAGATCCTTTAAGTGCAGTAGCTGCAAGGTGAGACCTTTATGGATCAGATTTGTTTGTCCAGCACATCTCATGGATGCTCAATTAGATTGAGATCTGGGAAAATTGGAGATCAGTTCAACAATCTTGAACTCTTTGCCTGCTAAGCCCTTTACACAGCAGGTTGTGACGCACCGAGAGCTCTCATACCTTTCTATCATTGCCAACATAACTTTTTGCTGCATTAGTTTTTCTCTGTGGCAGACCAACCAGGCTATCCATTGCTCTCCACAGGCATAAATGAGCCTTGGGTGCCTATGATCCTGTCTCCTATCAACTGGTGTATAATTGATCATCTGTGTTAATGTTATGCGCACTAGCAGTAATTGAGGCATCCTCAGTATGCAATAATCTGCTTTGAAGAGTTAATATTGAGATGTGTCTAATACCTATACTCCGTGAAGCCTTCATAACGGCTCTTATTCTTGACAATACTGTTCTTCCAAGGCCTATTCCATAACATGTCTTAAAGTAACATCTGAGTGTTGTTGTTACTTAATTACCTAATACCAGCATCCAGTATCGTTCTAAAATGCATAAACTAAAACCATTCATGTGTATATACAGTATATTCCATTCATTCCTAACCCATATAGAATCTTATTATGTGATGCTCTGCATTATAATATATGCTGTGCTGTCCAGAGTGTACCCATGACCACACAGCTACAGTATGTGTGCAAGTAGAAAAGATTGGATTTGCTCGTGCATTTTAACTGTCAGCCTGACGTGAACAGCTAAATTATGTATGCAATAGGGTATCCAATAATACTGTTTGGTATGCTTGACCAAAACGTACCGGTCACCTTTATGACATAAATTTTTTAATGATCCTCCGGTTGTAATATCTTCTGCTCTTTATCATTTCACACCTGAATTAGACATGTCCCCAAGATGTCCCCATAAAAAAATATGCCTAAAAAAAAAATTATATATATATGCATTTAGCGGTGTGGTCCTGGTCAAGACAATCTCCTGAACTCCAAACTGAATTGCAGAATAGGAAAGAAAGATGATTTAAGCAATTTTGAGCGTGGCATGGTTGTTGGTGCCAGACGGGCCGGTCTGAGTATTTTACAATCTGCTCAGTTACTGGGATTTTCACGCACAACCATTTCTAGGGTTTACAAAGAATGGTGTGGAAAGGGAAAAACATCGAGTATGCGGCAGTCCTGTGGACGAAAATGCCTTGTTGATGCTAGAGGTCAGAGAAGAATGGGCCGACTGATTCAAGCTGATAGAAGAGCAACTTTGACTGAAATAACCACTCGTTACAACCGAGGTATGCAGCAAAGCATTTGTGAAGGTACAACACGCACAACCTTCAGCGGCTACAACAGCAGAAGACCCCACCGGGTACCACTCATCTCCACTACAAATAGGAAAAAGAGGCTACAATTTGCATAAGCTCACCAAAATTAGACAGTTGAAGACTGTAAAAATGTTGCCTGGTCTGGGGAGTCTCTTCTGTTGAGACGTTCAAATGGCAGAGTCAGTTTATTTGGCGTAAACAGAATGAGAACATGGATCCATCATGCCTTGTTACCACTGTGCAGGCTGCTGGTGGTGTAATGGTGTGGGGGAGGTTTTCTTGGCACGTTTAAATGCCATGGGCTACCTGAGCATTGTTTCTGACCATGTCCATCTCTTTATGACCACCATGTACCCATCCTCTGATGGCTACTTCCAGCAGGATAATGCACCATGTCCCAAAGCTCGGATCATTTCAAATTGGTTTCTTGAACATGACAATGAGTTCACTGTACTAAAATGGCCCCCACAGTCACCAGATCTCAACCCAATAGAGCATTTTTGGGATGTGGTGGAACGGGAGCTTCGTGCCCTGGATGTGCAATCCACAAATCTCCATCAACTGCAAGATGCTATCCTATCAATATGGGCCAACATTTCTAAAGAATGCTTTCAGCACCTTGTTGAATCAATGCCACGTAGAATTAAGGCAGTTCTGAAGGCGAAAGGGGGTCAAACACCGTATTAGTATGGTGTTCCTAATGATCCTTTAGGTGAGTGTATATTTCAGCCATAGAGTCAGTGCAATGTATAAATAGTGGTTAGTCCATATTGCCAAAGTTTATTATTTCATAATAAATATGGTAATATTTGATAAGGTCAATAAACTTTCCAATAAATTTAATGACCAATTAAATAGCCTGACAGTTGAGCATCATCATTTGCATTTGATCTTTGAACATATAAATGTCTTAACCTTCTTACTTTCATGACTTTTTTTTTGTTCATCTCTTTTTAGTTTATTTACCATAATAAGGTTGGGTAGTTGCATTCTCACACTCACTCATTCTGGTTTTACAGATCTAGGCCAAATTCTTTATGCCAATTTCAAAGGTGCTGCATCATTCAGGAGGAAACAGTGCGGTAAATTCTCTCTCTCTATGTCTCTCTCTCTCTCTCTCTCTCTGTGTCTCTCCTCATCACAAGCCATGCAACTTTCTAAGATCTTCTGAAACCACAGTATGTCTGATACGTAATAGTGAAAAAAAGAAGAAGAGAGAAACAGTATTTAAAAAACACTATATAATGTACAGTACAGGTTACAAACACAATAAATACACTGAACAAAACAGTTAACAGGATTCAATGTGTATATTGCTCACTCACCCGTTCTCTATACAGCTTATTCTGTTCACGGTCACAGGAAGTCTGGAGCTAACCCAGGGGACTTGGGGCACACACACACACACACCCACACACACACACACACACACTGAGAGATGGCACAAGCACACACACTCACACACAAACTCACAAACTATAAGCAATTTAGAAACACCAATTGGCCTACTCTACATGTCTTTGGACTGTGGGAGGGACCCGAAGCAACCAGAGGAAACCCACCAAGCACGGGGAGACCATGCAAACTTCATGCACTCAGACCCGAAGGTAAGACCTGAACCATCAATCCTGAAGGAAGGAGTCCACAGTGATAACCCCTATGTCACCATGCTGACACTAGCTGACCAGTAGTTAAAAAACAATAATAAACAACAATATTTCAATTAACATCCAAATACAGGCTAAAAATAACTTTTACAGCTTGAGAGTTTTTAGTTTATGGGATGCAACCTTCTCTTTGGCATCAGAAGAAACAAGTTTGGATTGCATGCAATTTACACTGCTGGGCCAAAAAAGTCACACACTGTAAGAGTTCCTTCAATCTTCTTTAGCTTTGATTGCAGCACACACTGTGGTGGGCTTCCATGTGTGAAAATTATTTCTCATGCTCCAAGAACTTTTTCACAATTTGAGTCTGGAAATATGCCTGTGCCATCAGGTAAGAAAAACTTAATTGATGTGATACCTTGGTCATTCGATACATTCAGGTCATCAGCTGACTTCATTTTATTGTAACATAATGTTGCTGAGCCTAGCTCTGACCGACTGAAGCAATGCCAGATCATAATTTTGCCTCCTGAGGCTTGTACAGTAGGCACTATGATTGATGGGTGCATTGTTTCATGTGCATCTCTTCTTACCCTGATTAATCTGCCCTCATGAGACCATATGCCCTTTTTCCATTGCTCCAAAGTTCCACTTATGCTCTCTAACAAATTTAAGCCTTTTTTTCTGATTAGCCTCACTAACAAGTGGTTTTTATATTTTATAAGTGGTCTAAACGATAAACGACAATAAAAAACATATGTGAAAGGAATTTATTCAAGAATTCTGGAGAAAAAAACACAACTATCCTTCACACAAAGTGATAGTACCATTCAAAGAAAAGAACATTTCTATATATTTCTAGTGTAGTGTTCCTGCACAATTCCCGGGTGGATGCAGAATCCAGTCTGAAATATTTTCAGACTTACAAAGTTACCGTCTGCAAACATTTGCTTACAGTTTGCTTTGACAGATCTTTGTGAGAAGGGTGGTAGGAGTCACTGGTAATGGTAATGGCTTTATACATGCATTGGTAAAAGAATTGTGCCTAATTGAGCAAAGTTCGAATATCATAATTTAAACTGTAACATAGAGGGCTGAAATAGGATGGCGTTTTAGGGGCAGTGGGTCATTGAGAAACCTGTTTGCCTCAGAAAAAAGATTGAAAGAAACCTTGATTGTGTTTCTTAGTCATTTCTTTTCTCTGTGTAGGGTGTTGCGTTCTAAAAAAGCAAGCTTGATGATGTGCTTTGACCTATGCTCAACAGCACAATCATGTGTCCAGAACACAAAAAGCAGTGCACCGAGCAAACAGTTTTGGGGGATAACGGTGATCAAAATAGTGGCACTGCAAGAAGTGTTGCCATTTTTTTATGCACTGATTGCAACTGAAGCCACTAAACAGCACTCTCTGTGTCTCATAGTTTTCTTTTATGTCTATTTTAAAGCTAACAGAATAGTACCACTTGCATGTAATGTACTACCATTTGTAAACCAATCAGACAGCTAGTAAATGCTTTACTAAATATAAAGCCATTTTCCTCCTGGCATCATAAATGGTACACTTTCATTTTAATTTGAAGAGGGGAATATTAGTGATTTTTGTTGAAATGCAGCACATAATCATCTTTATAATTTTTATGGCAATGTTTAGATGTTTGCCAATATTGTCGGTTTCATCTAGGTTCTTTGCTTTTCTCCAACTTCCCAAAAACAATAGGTAGATTTGATCCCCTAAATTAACCGTTTGAGTGCAAGCATAATAAATGTCTTTTACTAATTGTTTCCTCTGACACATATGGTTTTCTCTAACAAAACATTTAATTTGAAAAACTTAGTTTTTTCAAAACTGAATGAAATTATCCCATTTTGCTGATATGTTATCCTAAAGTGTGAATAATTATGCAAATGTATGCAAGTATGGTGCCTTGCAATAAGCAGGTGTCCCATATGAAGGTGTCACCAGTTAGGTTGAGGTAGGCATACCTTAATCTTGATGAGAGTGAAGTGGCTACTGAAAATGCATGAATTACTGTATATTAAGACTAGGTTTATTGTTTAGCTCTAATGACTTAAATCAGTTAATGTATAAAGTTCTTTAATAGTGTAACTAGCCTAATTTTATCAGCAAGTACATAATAACAGTGTAACTTATTAGAATAAATCAAATATATAGTAAATAACAGCATTTAGGGGTTAATCACCATTTGTACACTATTTAACTGGTAACGTGATCATGGGCTTTAAAGGCTCACACATACCTACAGGGACCAAAGACCAACCTCCCTAGTTTGAGCCGATAGATCCGAATCCGATCAAGCTTCCATGGGATGCCCCAGACAAACATTTCTGATACATTTCTGTACAGCACAACCCACTGTACCAAAAGGAACCTCTGCCAATGTCCTGGTGCCAGGAACTCAAATCCTTGGTAGTTTTAATGTTAACGATTTAATGGACAAATTTCTCCTTTTACTGCAATGATTTTATGGGCTGATTTCTGATAGGCTAATGACTTCAAATCACTGCAAAAGTTGGGTGATGTTAGTTCAGGTTTAAATCCATCTTATTTTGTTAGTTCTGGAGTAAACTTGTGTCAAAAATAAAAAGACAGTAGCAAATTTCCTTATAAGACAACTGTCTATTGACCCAAGCATTCGGGCCATGCTGTAAAAAAAATCAGTTTAAAAAGTGTGAACATTTTATCAAATCAGTTTTTTTAAAGGCAAACATGCTTCAAGCTGTTAATATGCTGAGATTTGGCAAAAGACATCCGAGCAAAGGACACATATGCTGTTGATTACCCACCTCTCATGTGCCAGGCTTCAGGTCAAAACACCTTATATATGTGTGTGTGTGTGTGTGTGCAGGTGTGTCTGTGTGCAGTGTGAATGTGGGAGAAGGTTCACACTATACCATATGGCTGTCCACTGTGAGACAAAATAGAAAAACAGGAACTCACAGCAGAGTAGCTGCCCAGTGCTTTGGCTCGACCTTCCTAAGACTTTATATGTGACAGAGTAGTCTTTATTCTGACTACGAGTTTTCATCAGTTTATTCTCACTACAGAGTTTATCCCAGTAGATTTAGGGCACAATGCAAGGTACATTCCAATCCATTGCAGGGCATGCACACAGGTGCCAGGTATTTTAATATTGAATGAACACCAACAGTGTTTAATAAACACCTTACATTTTAAATGAACTTGTTTCGGCATTAAATAAACACATAAAGTGCGAAATAAATGAGTATGGTGGTGAATAAACATGCAAAGTTTTGAATAACGAGTGTTGAATAAACACCTAAAAGGCTTGGTGAACATACGCAGTGTTAAATAAGCACCTAAAGAGATTAGTGAGTGTATAAAATGTTAAGTGTGTGCCTAAAGTCTTGCATAAAGATTATGGGTGGGAAAAATATCAAACTTTAATGTATCATAATCCAAAAATGTATAAAATTGATACAGGGAGGTTCATGTGATACAGGGAATACATACAGGTATAGAGATACAGAGAGATACACCACACTTAGCCATAATATTAAAACAGAATGTTTTTATTTGGTTATTTTTATTATCAGAGAAGTGGAAAAGAGAAATAAAGCACTAAAATTCCACAGTCATAAATTTTTGTCATTGAACTTTTGAATTGTATTGTATTGAAATCAGGTCTGCACAATGGCACTGTTGCCTCGCATTTTTAGGGTCATGGGTTCGATTCCGACCACGGGTCTGTGTGTGGAGTTTGTATGTTCTGCCCATGCTTGCCAGGTTTCCTCCGGGTGCTCCGGGTTCCTTCCACGGTTCAAAGACATGGTTTGTTGGTCTTACTAAATTGCCTGTAGTGTGTGTGTGCGCCTTGTGATGGATTGGCATCCTGTCCAGGGTGTATCCCACGTCCTGTCCTAAGTCTCCCAGGCCAAACTGTATACAGGATAAACACTACTGTATAGATGAGGAATTAATGAATTAAATCATATAAAAAATATACTGTCCCATAATGTTGAATAAGCATCTATAGCGTTGAATTAACTCTGTAGTATAAAATGAACACTTAAAATGTTTAAATATCCATCTAGAGAGTTGCATGTAGACCTAGTGTTAGTGTTGAATGAACATACGTGTACAGTTTTGAATGAACCCCTAAAATGTTGAACAAACCTCAGCAGTGTTGAATGAACCCCAGCAGTGCTGAAATAACCTTCAGTGTTGTTTGGACCCTTACAGTGATCTTTTGGGTCAATGTGTTGATTCAGCACCGTAGACGTTTTATTTCGACCACCCGGTTACCTCGTACCAGCACGAAACACTGCGGATGACGTAAAACGCTCGCGCTCTCTCGGAGCATTCGGAAGCGCGCGGCGACGGCGGCGCGCGGCGTAAACGTCAGAGCAAGATGAGCGCGGCGGACGTCGAGGGGGAAGAGGCCACCTCGTGCAGACGCGGAAGCGCCGGATCGAGTCCCTGCGCTTCCAGCCAGAAACCCCGGAACCGGAGCCAGCGGCCCGAGCGCACCGCGGCGGCTCTGCGCCAAGCGCGAGAGCTGAGCGCGTGACGAACAACGAAGAGCGAGGAGACCATGTTGCTGCGCACGCGACCGCCTCTTCTTCTTCTTGTTCTTCTACTTCTTGTTCTTTCTCGCTCTCTCGAGCGGGCCTTCGACGATGCACGCAGTAATAATAATCCCATCGTCCCCCAAATGGACTAACTGATTATCGCAGATCATCGCGGAGGGAAGCCGCCGTTCAGTGTCAAGCAGGGGAAGTGAAGGTATACAAAAGGGGAAAAAACACGGACGCGCGAGGCAGACCTCAACGTCAAATGAGCATAGTGGCAGAAAGGAAGCCGCCACGGTGGAGTCGGCCGGTGCTGCGCTTGTCCGAAATATGACCAGCGGCGCTCGCAAGCCTCGGCAGAGAAATGACGGCTTAACGCACCGGCTTGCACCGCGCGAGAACGAGCAGCAGTCCGCAGACTCCGAGAGGGTGCAGCGATGGCGGCTCTCCTTGGCGTCGCTCGTCGTCTTTGCAGCGCTGCTCTCTGACCGGCCGCGCTTTTGCGCCGAGGCCAATCTCACCAGTAGCCGAGACGAGGAGACGGCCGGGATAGCTTCGCCTCGTGACGCCGTTCCCGTTGGAAACACTAGTAAACCGGCGTGGAGACTGGAAACGTGCCGCGCGGACAGCGCGCCCAGGAGCTGCTTCACGTTCGCCGACGCGGACCAACTGTGTGCGGGCCTCTCGGGGCCAGGCGTGAACCCGGGCGACTTGTACCTGTCGTTTTGCAGTGACTACTCGCTAATGGATTTGCTCTACGGCTTGACGAACCCGGACAACTTAAACTGCAGCGTGGATGCGCTCGCGAGCGGCGACCCGTCCATGTGTATCCTGTGCGTGCAGGCGTACCAGCGCTATGACGTGCACGCTCAGGAGAAATACGAGGAGTTCGAGAGCATGACCGAGCGCTACGAGACGGACGCGTACTCGGTGCGAACGTGCATGGATAAGTGTAAGGTAGGGGGGCCGAGAATGGTACAAATTCTTCGTTTTTGACCAGGTCGTCATGGTAACTGACGACATGGTTTCATCGGGGCACCTTTTTTTTTGGTGGGGAAAGTACCTGTGATAATGATTTGCTTTTTTAAACCAATGCACTAATGTGGTGTCTATGCGTAATACGGGATTCATTTCAGGATGAAAAGAAGAGCAGCATGTTAAAGAGGCCCTTCTGTGTTTTAGTTGTCTTTGCCTGTTGCATTCATTGCACGGCAGAAACACAGTGTTCTGGCGCATCAGGTTGCAGCTGGCCAAGGTTACTGTGTCAGTGCACCAGCAGCATCAAAGCAGATATTTAAGTCAGTGTGTGTGTGTGTGTGTGTGTGTGTGTGTGTGTGTTAGTCTGTACGGAAAGGATAAGGTTTTATTTATTTATTTATTTTTTTACAGGCCAGGTGTTCTCTCACATCCGCACCACTCCACGTTTGAGTACATTTCAATAACACTAAATAGGGCACCGGTGCTTCCCCGCAGCTAATCTGCTAGAAGAGCTTCCCCTCCCCATTCGGCCTTTGTTTGCACATCACTCACTCCACTCGTGTGCCTCTTAATCACACATAAAACTCAACGTTAGAGTTTAATAGCTAACATTGTTCCTATAAACGGTGAGGTGCAGAACCGAGGTAAAGATGGCTGCCCTGATAAGGGACCCAATCATGCTGGGTTCTCGTCATTGTTGTTGCCGGACCATTTGTTGCTGTCACTGAACCGTTTGATGGGGAAGAAATTCATGGAAAAGTGTGTTTGTATGTGTGTGCCTGTTATTGTGTGTTTGAGAAAGAGAGTGACAGAGAGAGAGAGAGAAAGAGAGATTCCCTGTCCATGGTGCTGAAAACTCTAATATTGCATAATAGTGTGGATGTGTGCATACAATGAAGTTTATTGACCTAACCTGTGTTTGCCATTATTTAACGATTTAAGACATCATTAGCTTAATGGAAGCAACTTCACTTATCCTAATTGTAGGCTATCATACTGGCCCTAGACATCGTGTTGCCTTTTAATGAAAACAAAACAGCCTTAGTGTATGTGAGAGTGTGTGTGTACATGCTGGTATACATCTGTATTTTGGTGGAGACCAACTGAAAAGAAAAGGAAAAGAAAAACCCAAGATCCAAAAGGTTTCATTTTATTTACTTGGGTTCACGTTAAGGTTAGAGTTAGGGTTTTAATGGCATAGCCTGTTAACCTCAAACTGATACTTTACTAGGACTAAAAGCCCCAAAGGTGTTACAGTATGAAAGACTCCTTGTGCACAAGTGATCATGATAAAAATATGCCTTCCCAAGGTTGGTGGGGAAGAACTTGAGTAGCCTGCACAAAGCCATAAACTCAATCACATGAACACCTTCAGGATAAACTGTAACACTAACTACATGCCAGTTTTCTCATTTTCTGTAAGTGTTTGAGCTCATTTGTGACTAAATTGGCAAATTCTCACAGCTGTAGAAAACAAAATCCAGTAAAAAGTCTTTCCTAAAGAGTGGAGGTTGTTGTAATTAAAAAGGGGTGGGCTAAAGCCATATTAATGGCCCTGCTTTTGAAGTGTGATGTTCAGCAACTGCATATTGCATTGCGTGTAATGGTCAGGTGTCCATAAACAGTACTTTTGTCTGTATAGTGTATGCCAGTGAAAGGTTCTTACAAATATAGTAAGACAATCGTTTATTTATGCATTTATGTATTGACAGACTGGATGTTGATGGACTGGCATTGTTGTGGTGCTGCATATTACAAAACACACATTTGTATATGACGAGGTTTACAAGGGTATCAAGGATGCTTTCTATTTCTATTACAGTAAGAATAGTTTACAAAATGTAAACTATGTTTGTGTGGATTCATGCCTTTGTATGCTTATGTGAGTGAGTTATGGTAGTTATGCTCACCCATATTTGAGCACATGACTTCTACTGAAACATCAAAATATGAACAGGACAGTGTCAAACTTTTCTAACATCATGAAAATAGATAGGGTTTGCCTAATCTTACACACATACAACTAGATAGAATCTTAAGCTATGTAAATGGAGAGGCATAAAAGCTTCGTGATGAACAGTCATAACCAGGCGGTCATATCATAGTTTTGAAATTTTTATAATGCCTATGCAATCATTTTATAAAACCATGGCATTTTTACATACTTTAAGCCATTAAAAAAAACATTCAGTAAAGAGCTTTGCCAAATCAGTGTTTAGGATTAAAACCTTCTCAATTGTGTTGAAAGACGAGGAAGAGATTTATCAACCGATATTTAATTATTTTATTTCTCTACATTTCAGCCGCCACACTCTTTTGATGATCAAGTGCAAAACTAACCTGTGTGAATTGATACCAGACTTGATACCAGACTTGATATGACAGATCACATATTATACATTATTTCATAACTTGGATATTAGGGATGGGAATCACCAGGGACCAACCAATAAGCTATTATTACAATACTTAGGTGCTGGTTTGATTTGTATTGCGATTATGTCGGTATCTTGATTTTATAAATTTCCAGATTCAGTATTATTTTTATTTTTATTTTCTTACAATTCTAAACAAACTTAGCAAATAATCTGCTCTTATCACACAAGATGCTGTGTTGCCTGCCAATGTGCAAATAATTTAGAGTGTGCAACCTGTAAGATTAGAAACAAATTGCAATATTTTATTACCTCAAATGCAAACATTTATTAATTGAAAATGAATTAAGAAATGTATTTTTGAAGTCAGTGTGCCCATACATGAACTGCCACATGAAAAAAACGCATTATGTAACTCACTCACTCATCTTCTATACCGCTTTATCCTGTATTCAGGGTCGCGGAGGGCCTGGAGCCTATCCCAGGAGACTTAGGGCACGAGGCAGGATACACCCTGGACAGGATGCCAATCCATCACAGGGCACACAGATACACACACTCACATGCCCATTCACACACTACGGGCAATTTGGTAACACCAATTAACCTAACCTACATATCTTTAGACTGTATGTCCATGTTACTGAGTTTTTTCCCCCCCCATCTCTGTTTGATGTAGTTTGAGCTTGAATTAGACCAGACAGCTACTTTTCTGAAAAAAGTGTTCAAAGAAAGTTGTTTCTTTATGACCACAGAGCATTTGTGTACAGCATAAACATGCCAGGTGAAATGTTACTGCATTTCAGATATTAAATAACGATACATAAGATAACACCTTTTAAGGTCGAAACAGTTAAAGCCATACATGTTAATGTTTTTCTTGTATGTACAACTTTGTGTCAGTTGTATGGTAACCTCTAGGTTCTTTAATACGGTATGTGTACTTTAAATAGAAATGTGCATAAAGTGCATTATTAAGGGCAATTATGGTCCAATTATGCACTTAAAATCTTTTTACAAGCTTTGTGATTTCCAGGGAATTATGCAGATTAGCAGTATCTAAAATAAAAGTACAGTGACAAGTACTGTAACGGTTCCTTTTTTAATTCCTTTAATTTTGGTTCCTTTTTCCCCCCTGAGAATACTGACCTTGATATTGATATTGATAAATCCCTCACATAGATGCTTTTTGACGAAGACCTTTGTCTCATGTTGTTTCCTCAAATAATGGCAACAATGGCACAAATTTGTACAACAACTTCTGTTGAATGAATTTCAATAGAGTCAGTGATATGGAAGAAGGTGGCAGGAGTCAATCTAAGCTTCTGGCAGGAAGCTGCAAGAGATCGCCAGTCACAGCTGTGATTAAGCGGACAGAGAAAGAGAGCGAGAAAGAGCGATACAGAGAGAATGGGTAATCACTGTGACAGCGGATCAGCCCTCAGGTTGATTTAATCTGCCACTGTCTCAGCTTCATGACTAGCTACTGGCAGAAACTGTTGCTTGGTATGTTTGTGTGTGTATGGGTGTTTGTGTTTGCTTGCTGTAGCTTGGAAGGGGGTTAAAAATAGGGAACAGACACTTGCAGAACGTGCACTCCGCCATGGGCAACTGCTTACAAGGAAAAACACTGAGAACGAGTGAGAGAGAGGCCACAGACAGACACTGAAAAACATACGATTTCTGGCTAACTCCTTGACTTGCGTTTCCTCTGACTTTGCTAGTGGTTTCCTCAAGAGCTCCAAATGCATGTTTAAAGTCAGGATGCTTGTTGTCAGAATGGCCTGCAAATCTTTTCTTCTAGTTTGGATGTCAGATATCAATGTTTCCTGAGGAAAACAGAAATCCACAACAACACAAGCTTAGGAACAAGCCCTGGAGCTATGAGGCAGCAATGCTTCCTGGTACACGTCTGTGCCACAATTAAAACTCATAACCTGAAATTACCCCGAGTGGCACTGAAATGTTCTAGTAATTTTCATAGGCACCAGTAATTTTAGGTTGTGTTATATTTCTATTAAAGTTGGAAAACTGTATAAACATCTTATGCATTTAAATTTTAAGGGCTTTAAGGTTTTTTTTTGGTGACACATGTTCTTCCACAGGCTACACTAATGTAATAATATTTTATAATATAAACATCTATACAACTGTGCAAACGTCTTAAGCCAGCTCTCATTTCTTTATATTTTACTTCCAGAGAGCCAGACTTTCTTGTATTTTTAATGCAGTCCTGAGGAATAGTTCTCCAGCCTTCCTGAGTGGTCTAATAGCTCTAATTTTTGTCTTTCATTTTCAGTCCAGTTCCTGTACCTGGCCAGTTTCAGAGGAATATTTTTTGTTTGTTAAGCCACACAGTGAACCGTGACTCATTCAAGCTTAAAAAGACATCTAACTTAAGGCATAAACCAGTGAGAAACAGGTGCAGATGATGACAGATGATTAGGCTGGTGATTTGTATACTGGTGGTCATGCTAAATGCTAAGCGGTTGGAACAGAAGAGAGGGGAAATGAGGCTGCTGCTAAGTTTTTACATAAACACCATTATATACATATTGTATGTATATACATAGTGTGTGTGGCTATGGCCAATAGTGTTTGGTAGCTGAAATGTATAATTTGTTTTATTTTTAAGCCTAAACAGTGCACATTATTTTAAGCACTTTATTACACTAGCTAAGCTGGTTACTCCAGTTGATAAACAAAAACATGCAGGTAAAGTCATTTTTAGGGGTCGCAAGGAAATCATGGGGTCAAACTGAGGGTGAGGGTCCCCTTTGTCTTACTATGTCATGAATTCCTCATTGAAATATTCCAGAAGTAGGCCCTCTTCATTAGCAAACTTGCACCGCCATGTGTCAACAATCAAACATGATACCGTAGAACATTTGGAATAAAAATGAAAATTATTGGACATAATACCTGAATTAATGTTATGGTCGGAATCTTAACATTAAGATGAGCTATAATTTGATGATGCTTACACTTTACATAACTGTGTCTTTGCCATGACATCCATATCAGCTATTATACTTTTATATAAAGTGAAGAGAAGGTACTGAAATAAAAACTCACATGGTTCAGAATGTCAGAAATAAGAGATAAATTTAGATTTATTTAGTTTTGAGATGTTTTTTTAATGTAAATTGTTGAACAAATAAGGCCAAATACAATCCAAGCACATACTGTACATACTGTAGCTATTAAAAGTTCTCAGTATAGTCCTAGTTTATATAAATCATGATTACTTAGGACTGTAGCTATCAAATATTTTAGTAATCTACCAAAAATGTAATCGATTAATCGAGCAATCGGATAAAATGTACTTTTGCTTAATTAAAAAGCAATGTAAAATATATAAGAGAAACAAAGATTAATTTTTTTTAGAAAAATCTTCTTTTATTTTTTAAATGCGTACAGCATTTTATCAAAAATAAACAATGTCATTATTCACAATACAAGGAATAGCTTAAAGTTAACTGAGATGAATTAAGTGCATTACAGCGCCATACATTCTTATTTTAAAGCCTTTTCTCAAATGCAAAAACTAAAAAGGTATTTCAAATGACTTTATGTATCAAAAAAACTAAGGCACACATTAAAATAAATTTAAATATAATTTTATCGCTCCCTTCCATTTTGCAGTGCTCCCTCCAAACAACATACAGCTAACTGTTTGCGTATCCTTCCGCTTTTTTGGGTGACGTAAGCGCTTCTTCTTTGTCGGTGTTAACTGGCGGCTTGGATCCGGAGTCGCGCTGCATCATGCCAAACAAATAATTGCTCAAAAACATACTGCAAGCTTTTAAAATTCATTAAAAGAAGCTTTGAGGCAGAAGACTTTGTCTCGATCATTTTTTGTAATCGAATTACTTGAGTTACTCGAGGGATCGTTTTAGCCTTACACTTACTATTATTCTATCATATAAAATATCCTCAGTTTTGCATACAGTAGCTATGATGTTACTTCATTCAGAATCCCTTTATAGTCCTGCACCACATGACTGAGGCTTAGCAAAAGAATCTTGTATTTTCCATCTTCAGGACAGGTAAATGCTTTCTTCGCCCAATGTTTACTGTGCTTGGAGTCAAACATTACATCATTTTGTTGAGGTTTCATTTTAAGGCTTTGCAGTAAAAGCCTCAGGCTCATCAAACATACTGGGATGAAGCTATCATGAGACACCAGCACTCAATAATTCAGATCGACCCTGCAAAGCTACATTAACTCAAACTGGTTTGGAATACAGTTTACCTTTTTAATCTTCTTAAATCTAAAGTTACAGGGCCATATGTTTTAGGGATGATGTTATAGTTTACCTAGCAGCATATATTACCCTGAGGCTGAATCAGAACAGAATTAATCCCTTTGGCTGTCTTGCTATTTTGCTTAGGTTCAGTTTCATGCCACACATAATCAGTGGTGGGCAAAGTGCACAAGTCTTGTACTATAGTAATAGTGAAGATGCCACAAGTAAAATATTATTAAAGCAAAAGTAGAAGTCCTCCATATACATTTCTACTGAGAAAAAGTACAAAAGTACTTACCTTCAAATGCACTCAATTATCAAAAGTATTAAGCTTGTATTTGTTTAATGTCATAGTAAAATTCTCGCTTAGTTTCATACCACCACTGCACAAAATTGAATGAAACAAAAAGCAAACAGTTGTCTGGGGAATAGGTTCATCTTGTTAATAATGTATTTATGAAACTCAGTAATTAGATAGACATAAACAAATGGCAACAGAAAAGCAAAACAAACCAGATCATGGAGTACATGGAGTTTGTGCACAATATGTAATTCAACCCAATTTAATAAAATTTTATTAGTTTAGCAATTGTCAAAGCAGCTTTACAAAATTCTGGAAATTTGTATGAAATGTGAAAAATGTGCATGAATCAAAATGATCAAATTGACCCTGAAGACGGTGGCAAGGAAAAAAACCCTCAGATGGGAATTGAAAGAATCCTTAAGAGGAACCAGACTCAACAGGGAACCCATCCTCACTTGGGTGATTGAGGCTTTAAGTACATATGCATGACAAATACATGACTTGATAGATATAAACGACCAAGATTGAGTGTATTATATCTAAAAGTGTTTTTTTTTATGTTTTGTTAATTAATTCAATGGCATGAACATATCTTAATGACAATTATGCAACCCATAATGCATGGCAGGTTTCATTTTGAACATTCTACATCCTTAAGGCAATGCTTTTTTTCCCCAAATGTGAACAAAATTGTGTTGTTTTCATTGTTTATAACTGCATGCATACAAAACTAAAATTCAGTTTGCTCATACTTTATTCTTAATGCATAGAAAATGTATCTCTAAATCCCTTTTGAATGCAGATGACTAAACTATGTTAGTATGTAATAGGGAGCAAGCTGATAAATATGTGATGTAGCATTTTTGATGGATCCAGAGAGCATACTGGTGTTGTCTGGAATTAGTATAAATATCAAGGAAAAAAATCAAACAACTGCAAACATTAGACTGGTTGTATAATTATTAATAATTAATAATAATATTTTTAATCATTCTAATGATGGCATCCAGTTTAGCTCGGGTGGGACTGGGAAGGGGTTGACATGTCTTCAGATGACCTAATCAAGAACTCATAGAGCTTATAAAGAACTAGTGTGACTTAAAGAGTGGTGTTTTGGACGAATTATCTCTGTCATGTAGATTGATATAATATTACTAAAGATCACTGCTGTAATGAGCATGGTTATGTCGGTAACATTACTGCTTGCATTGCACAAAAAAAAATATAGTATCTCTTAGTAGAAGAGAAATATAAGGTATACGACATAGCAGCTACAAGAGCAGCAACATAAACAATTATTGCGGACTTTATATAAGGACTTGGGTATGATTTACTAAAATTGGAAGTATTTTAATTATTAAATAAGACATCATACTAGTAACAATTGCTGTAGCCATAGTGTTAAACAGCTACATGAGTGCCTGTACATGACACCCAGCTAGTGCAGTAATGTTGTTTCATATAAAGAAGCTGTACACATATGCTCCAGTTTCTAGATAAGCTCATGCCAGACAGCCATTACCACCTTTTTTTATCGGCTGACGTGCTGATTGGATGGGATGCACTCAAAGGCGCAGGCCATTTCACTTTCCTCCACCTCTTTCATTAATACAAAGCTGCAGACAACCTCATGGAGAGGAGGAGCTCTGTGCCATGGCTGAGGCTTGGGTCAGGTCTCCGTGGCGGCATTAAAATGCAGAGCATGTTTGCTCATTCATAAAAAAAAATGCCACCATGGGCTGCAGCAGCTTTTCAGTGAGGAATACACAGGCACACCAAGGTCAATTTCCCAGAGCCTGTCTGCTGCTGCAGAAAGGATCTGCAACACACACACACACACACACACACACACACACATACACACACACACACTCAGATGTCAGTAGAGACAACCAGACACACTTACTTCAATGCAGAACCATATAAGCATTACTACATGCATTATTTACCGTTAGAGCAAGACATGAAGCAGTATGTCAAGACGACTTGACTTGTCTTTTAACCTTAACCACGTTGTCTTACTGCTACCATTAAAAATGGACTTGGATGATTTGACACAACACATTAAGTGATCCCCTGCTATTGAGTGCAAGTAGCATTATTTCATTAGCTGAAGATGAAGGTCAGCATGCCATGGTATGGGATAGCGTTTTCTTTGAGCATGTGTCACCAGGGAGACAGTACAGCCTGGCTCGTGTTATGAATTATCGCCCAGTAGTTTCCAAGGTATCCCTGGACCTGACAATATGACCAAAAGTCTAACATCTTGCTGTAAATTTGATTAAATAAAAAATAAATAAAAAAACATGAGTAAAATTTCAGCATTTGTGCAACTAGTGTTCACACGCAAGACACTTGACAAAACTCTATTAACATATTTAAAGCTGTATATGTTTGGTCATTTGCTATTCATTCATTAAAACACCAAACTGACATACTGTATAACACTCGAGTCAGCTGACATTTTTGTTAATATAAAGTTGATGAGTATGTTACTATATATTAAATCCTGACAAATTATTATGTGTATGCACATAATAATAATATTGTGTTGTAGCTTGCCAACTGAGATAATAAAAAAGTGAGAATTTCTTGCAATTGCTCTCCTGTCCATTTAGCAATTACCACCTGAGATAAAAGATCAAAACATCGACGTGACTCTCAATTATTCCAGTTTTAGAAGATATACAGTACTGTGCAAAAGTTATTCTTCATTTTAAATTTAATTAAATGATGTAGATTAAAATAAAGCAGTGGGAGGTAAAGCAAATGTTGTACTGGTTTAAGGCTGAAAAGTGCATAAAGATACAATTTAAAAATTGATTCTTTATGTAATGATCTCAGCAGCAACTTCATTTCCCCTCTCATCTGTTCCAACCACTCAGCATTCCATTTCTCTTTTTTATACCTGAATGATTCGTAGAGCACTGTGTGTGTGACTTAACAAATAAAAAAACAGTCCTCTGATACTGGTCAGGTACTGGGACTAATACTTAGACGGTACAATCAGAGCTGCTCCCAGTGAAACAGTCTCCATACTTCACAAAGTATACTGTATACCGGTATATAATGTTACAATATTTAATTTTTTTTTAACAATAATTACAATATCTTAAATATGACATTACAATACTGTCTTACAATACCGTTATCTTAGATTTGGGTGCAATAGCAACTGTGCAATAACACTATTTGAAACTACAACATTATCCTAGTGCAATAACATTTTAAACTGTGCAATATTAGCAATAATGACATTTTTTGTGCAATATTACCCCTGTGCAATGTGTTGAAACTAGTGCAAATAGTTTGTTTGAAAGTGCATTTATCGTTTTGTCTTTACTTTTTCTTTTGTATTTATAAACTGTACTGTCCCTATTTTTTATTTGCACAATTTTTTCTTACTGCTGTAAGAAAGAAATTTCCCCGCTGTGGGATGACTAAAGGGATATCTTATCTTATCTTAAAACGAGAGCCAAAAACTTCCCGAAAATGAGAGCTAAAAAAGTCCTTCAGGAAGCTTGGTTCAAGACTTTTGTCCAGTACTGTATAAAATCAGCCAAGGTGATTAAAGTTGTTTTGGCAGTTTGTAAGGGCTCAACACCATACTAAGACATTTGTTGGTTTTTCAGCTGACAGTAGGTGTTATGTCAATTCGACATTAAAATAAAGAATTATGTTTATGAAGGTGGAAAGTGACCAACATAAAGTGTTAAATAAAGGTAAATATTCAATGTCTTTTCAGTTATTTTTAAACCACTTTTCTGTGGTGTAGTAGACAGACGGTGCGTTTTGGATTTATCTGGTAAGCTAGCTATTTTGAGCTTTATCATTAGCAGTCTTGGTGCACATGTTATCAGACAGACGGCATTCATACACCCATCCCCTTTCCTCTTTAAGACACCTCTATTCTTAGCTCGATGCAATCAGAAAGACACCAACTAGCTGTACTTATAGAAAGGCAGTGATTTTGCTCAAATTCTCATCATGTGGCCCTTTCTCCATGTGGAGCACAGACACTTAAACCCTGGTAAGCCCGTGCATTAAAACAGGCTCGAGTACAGAAAATTAATCAGCCACGGTGAGTTTGACGTCAATCTTAAGTCACCTTCTGCCGCGGCCAACAAAAGGAGCATGACACACCAGGGTTTCACAAATTTGCAGTGAATCCCAGCCTGTGTGAATGACATCTTAATTTGTTGTTTTTTGAGATTTTTTTTTTTTTTGCAGATTTGAACTTTTAAAATCTACTGATCATCTGAAGTGCTCAAAATTTTAGTAGCATGTTAATTCCTACAGGAAGGCAATGAAGAAAAGCTTGTAAAACTCAATTGAATTTACTTTTATGAGAAGTAAATAAATATGTAATGTTCAAATGAATTGAAAGTTCTAAAGGTTAGGTAGTTATGATATAAAACATTGGAACGAAAATGTATATAAAATGTAAACCAAATAGATGGAGTAATCATGACAATCAATAAATTATGTCCGATTGAATAACCATAAGTAGGGTGGATTTAAGTAATCAATATAATTAATGATTATACCAATTCAGATTTATTCAAGTTATAACATCATGCACTGTATTACATATTAAACTAAAAGGGATAAAAGAATAATAGAAGGCTGTGGAAATAATTACTGCATCCTGCCAGTACAATTAACCTCAGGTCTATAGATCTTCTAGGAAAAATGTAAAAAGGATTCTTTTAACTGAATAAGGTACCTAATATTTAGCATCTCTTACTGTATTAGGAGCTTCTAGTGCAGCATTTATGTCTACAGATATTTTGCTAGCTGCCAGGCATTCAGCAGGAGACTCACTTTGTGGGTAAAGAAAGATTTCACACCTTACATTCATTCCACACTGTTTAACAAGGTTACTCATATTCCTAACTGCACAGTCATCCAACTCCAGCATAGCTATGGGCAAACACAGCACTGACTTGAGAGCAGACTTGAAAATCAGTTGCATATGTACGTTTTCCATTCTTAGTGGAAATGGAATGAAAAAAAAAAAAACAGTTTTAGGTGGTAATTTAAAAAATGGAAAAAAATGCAAATAGACAGGACTTGCTTACCAATCTGAGTTAAGATACAAATGATAATAGACTTACGCTACAAGTCAAAAGTTCGCACACACACCTAATTCCTTGGTCTTTCCTGATTTTTATTCCTTTCTACATTGTAAAACAATGCTGAAGGCATCCAAACTATGCAATAATCTTCTTATTTTAATGTGTCTGCTACTTATGCTCTGTAAAGGCTGTAGTCTGAGGTGCTGTTTGTTAATTGGTGATTTTTGAGGCTGGTAACTTTAAATTAACTTCTCCTCTGCAGCAGAGGTACATTTTGGTCTTATTTTCCTAGGATGGTCTTCATGAGTTTTGCAAAGGCACTTGACAATACTGTTCTTGCAAGAACTGTTCCAGAACATCTGAACTTAACATCTGACTGTTGTAGGTGAATCAACAGGTGAATCTAGGTGCTGAGTTGTTTGAGAATAGTAACAGCACCATCACTAATATCACAAATAATTTACTCACTCACTCATCTTCTATACCACTTAATCCTGTATTCAGGGTTGCAGGGACCTGGAGCCTATCCCAGGAGACTTGGGGCACGAGGCACCCTGGACAGGTTGCAAATCCATCGCAGGGCACACACACATACACACTACGGGCAATTTGGGAACGCCAATTAGCCTAACCTGCATATTTTTGAACTGTGGGAGGAAACCGGAGTACCCGGAGGAAACCCACCAAGCACAGGGATAACATGCAAACTCCATGCACAGAGAGACGTGAATCGAGCCTGGCCTGGAATCGAATCTGGAACCTGAAGGTGCAAGGCGACAGTGCTAACCACTATACCGCCTTCAGTAAATAATTGTTAATAGATATTTACGTTTAACATTATTTTTTTTACTATTTTCTACTATTGACTTCTTCCACGACAGAGTAAATGGTAAAAAAAATATATTTGGGACATAAAATGCCTCTGTAACAAAAGTCAACTTGGGTTACTTTTTCCAAATCGGAGTTTTTCTAGTTTACAGAGTGATGGCATATTTAGCATGGCTGCGCACACCATCAGGAATAAACAAAGCAAAACTTCTTACTTTTAAACTCATTATACTTTATATACAAGTGTTAGTTTTAGAATAATACATACATATTTGTTTGTTAAATCTAAAACAACTACTAGACAATTTACTGTTTGAGAAAGAAAATTCTAGTAACCTGCCTAGCATGTTGCTAACAAAAAACGGAACATTGGGGCGTCCAGCTTCCCACTACATCTTTCGAACGTGCTGGAGTTGCAAATGATGTTATTTTGTCAGGCATACTACAGTTTAGATACAATGATGAATTATATTTTAAATAAACTAGTTCATATGACTTCATCAAACCTATACAAAGTCCATATCACTGAAGTAATATTTGAATTTTTTCTATAAAGTCCTCAGCAATGTGCCTGTGTCTTTAATTTAAATTAATCAAATGAATGGAGAAAATCTTCCAGCATTGGTTAAAGCGAGAGTGTATTTACTCAGATCACAATGTGCAATGAGTACATACTTCTACCCCCCATTTGCTATTAAAAAGTTCTAACTTAAACTTTACACTTAGTCCAAAAGGCTGTAACACTTAAATTAGTTTAATTTTTTTATCTAATTATATATTAGCTAGCATTAGCAGTATTCTACTTAACCTATTAGCCTATAAGACCAAGTTCACGTTACACGCCACATTGTTCAATTCCGATTTTTGGTCAGATCGGCTTTGCATGTCATGATGGTTCACATTTAGGAAAAGTCTAGTAACAAATAACTTTTATCCTACCGCAATGCGGACATGTCTATCCGCTGAAACAGCTTGTGAAATCTTAGCTCGTGCCATCTTGATTATTCATGTCATGTTTTTATATGACCTCTCATTCATTTTAAATTAGAGATGTGATTTTAGCAAAAGTAAAAATAGCAGAAGCAAAAGTCACATGAATTCTGATATGCCCATTTTCATTCAAGTCACCTGACCGCGTATCGGATATGCATCCGATCTAGGACCACTTATAAAGAGACTCAGATCTGATCTAAGAAACATTAGATTTGTTCAGACAGCCCTGAGCTTGTGGGTTTTATCCCACAGTCCAAAAATATGTGGTTTGGGTTGATGGGCAATTCAAAATTGCCCATAGTGTATGATTGGGCATGCGAGTGTGTGCTCATACTATGCGATGGGTTGGAACCCCATTCAGGGTGTACCCTTTCCTGGAGTGAGCTCTATAGAGGATATACGTTATAGACAATAGATGCATGCATGGATTGATGGGTTCACATACGAAGAAAAAGTAATCTCTCTTCTGACCAGTCTGTCTAACCCTGTAGCTAGTCTTTGGCCTGATGAACTGCCTTCAGCTAAATAATTCACATAGATGCATGCTATTCGGTGAAAAATGTCATAATAGAACATCTGCTACAAAATCAGGCTGGTTAATTTAGGGACTATCTTTGTTTTGCATGATCCAGTGAGCTGAAATATCTGGGTTCATCCCAAGCCTTGTAAAAGTATGTTGAGCTATCCATCACCACAATACAGGTAAACATCACTGGAGCACAGTTCTTCAGAAGAAGCTGGTTACCTGTAATTTAATGAAAATTATTTTAATTTCTCAGATTTTAAAATGTGTTTTAATTCATAGCAATTTTTGCAATATGGGCCTTCATTTTGCTTATAAAAAAGCTGGCTTGGTCCTTATTAGTCTGCTGTGTAGTAAGTAACAAGAAGCACAGAGCTCAGAGAGGTATGAGAGAGAGAGAGAAGGAGAGCGAGAGCAGAAAGCGTAGCTTGAGTAAAAGCTAATTCACCTGTCTATAACATGTCCAATAAGTGGTGTTAATGATGGTAATCACATCCCCAACGGGGATGATGTTCGGTTTGCACTACTGTGCATCACCGTAGTCAAGCTACATGCTGAGATGACTACTGCAGGGGCTCTGCGGTGTAGGAAAACTACTTCTCTTTTCAAGGTGGGTAATTTTACATTTGGATTACACAAGTCAAATATGTCATCAGTATGACTGTGTGACTATAGCACTAGGTGGAAGAAATGCTGGGGGACAACTTTGTCAGTTAAAATCACTGAAATACCCTTGTTGACTTGTTGAAGTGCCTATCATCCACAGCACACAAGTGGCTAGTGCAGCTTGAGGGATTGTTTAACTGTGGAGCGGATCTTTCGCTCAAAGCACAGACCATCTAGTTAAATGATTTGCAACATAGCAAATAGAAAGTACATTTGAACATAACAAATCATGTTCAGTAAATCATGTTACATAACGGAAATAGTTGCCATTTTTGCGCTTTGATAAAAGCAAATTACATTAGGCCATAATGCGTTCTAGCAAGGAGGTAGATCTTATTTCAATTTGCAGTATCTATGTGCCTGTATTCTGCACCTTAGACCTTGTGCAGACATATAAAGGGTATGCTTCTGCATTTCTTTTTGACATGCTTCATGTTTTTTTTATTATTGGTAAGAGCACATGAAAGGGAGGTTAACTTAAACATACTGTACATAGGTATTTTGGAAAAACAGACAATATGGGAACTGTATGTATTGAAGTACAATCAGTCAGCAAAAACACACTTGCACACATTCCCCTTATCATTTTTAGCAATAAATTATTGTACAACAAATTATTATAAATATTTCTTTAAGGCTAGGCCATCTAGTAAGAAAAAACAACATAGCACTGGTACAGTGGTACATACAAGTTACCAGAACGCCCAGTGCACCACAGCACACCACTGGACCCAGCAGGCAAAGAACCCATGGTCACCAACCTGACCTCCAAACTACAAATACAAATGCCAATACAGTTAAGCACTATATTGCCTGGGATGCGCCAGGCAACCAACTCCAAACCATAAAAGCCAGGACGGATCCGCTGTCAATGTCCTGGACACTAGAACACACCCCAGGGGCCTTGTGGAGTCATGCCCTAAGGGGCCAGAACTGCCCTTGCAACACAAGGGGAACCTACCTAATTACTGGTCATAATGTTTTGCATTGTAATGTTACGGCTGTTTGGTATTCATGATATTGTGAATATGTAATAAGATAAATATATAAATAATTGAAGAGCTACTAATGATAGATGTCTAACTACAGGAAATAATATAGTAATATAAAAGATTCTTCAAATTTTCTTTGATATGATGATAATATTGTCTGTCCATTAGCATGCTACATGAGTTTTATGTTATCCAATGCTATGCTCTTACTGCTGACCTTTACATTTATAGCATTTGACAGATGACCTTGTTAAGAGTGACTTCTCATTTATACCACTGGGTTGTTGAGGATGAACTGTGGTGCTCATGGGACCATCATAACCGTGCTTGGTTTAGTTGGGATTTCCACTCATAGCCTTCCAGTCAATAGGCCACCATCTTTACCACTAAGCTACCACTGCCCATAGGGCTCAGTTGAAAAATCGTAAAGTATAAAACTGGTGGTTGCTTTTATTGTTTTCCGTAATTTAGCTTTGAATAGTTCCCACCCCCCTTTCAAAGCATTATAGGACAGAAACCAGCTAAGGTTGGTATTTAGGAAGCCCTTGTGTTTGTAATGCCTAGTTTGCTAAACCTCTGTTCTTTAATCAGCATAACCTTACTGTATGGGACCATAGACACATATGCAGTTAGTTGATGGCCAATCAGACCTTATATGACACGTGAAGTCAACCTGAAGTGAAGCTGAAACTGGTAGTGGAAAGAGATTTATGTTACATTGTAAAGTAAAGCTTTTATTTTTTAATGGTACTTATGATCTTCAATAAATTTTGTCATTAAAAGGTTCTGTGTGCAACAAAACTCTGCACCTTTTTTCTTTGTTCCAAGTTGCTCCCCGACTGACCATAAAACATGGTCAAAACGTGAATTTGCTAAAAAAAAAAAAAAAAGGAGAGGTAAAAATCAACCAACACTATAATCAATGCTAAATTGCACACAGTATTTACATGGCCACAAACAAACTTGCAGGCTAATTTATCTACTTGGACAAAACTGGCCAGTGGTGTTTTGAGCAAAATCAGCCAAAAATTCACAGAGACATAACCCAAACAATTTTGATGTAGAAGTTAAACATATACTGAATGCTTTTTAACACCCTTGCGGCAAAAAAAAAAATGCAGCACAGTGGTTAGCACTGTGGGCTTGCACCTCCAGGGTTGAGGGTTCGATTCCCACCTTGTGGACTATGTGCATGGAGGTTGCATGTTCTTCCCATGCTTTTTGCTTTCTGTGATAGATTGTCACCCTGTCCATTGTGTACCCTGTTTCATCCCCAAAGTCTCATTGAATAAGCTCCAGGTGGTGTAGAAGATCAAGAGATAAAGATATTTTGCCTTTTTTTTTTTTTTACAGGAAAAAGGTTCCTGTAAAATTTAGGACTTTGCCAGTAAAGTACAAATTGGATTATATTAGAAATTTTACAGGCAGCAAACAAACTGTAAATATACACTGCCTGGACAAAAACGTTGTCGTTTTAGAAGGGCCAAATGATTGGGCTGAAATAAAGAGGACCATTTAGGTAGAATTTACCGTTTTGGACAGTCACATTGGTCTATATTGTGTGTCTGTATGCAAAAACATGAATAAAACTCATATCTGACAGACATATACATACATTTCATGGGCAGTTTTTTTAAGAGCTAAAAGATGTTAGCATTGTTACCATGTAACAACCGTGGTTTTGCAGTTGAAGGATCTGGCTCTGCAGGAACAGGCCATGGCTTGGGCAATAGCTCATTTACTTTGACACTGAACTTGCGTCTTTTTGACGTAGACTGAAACAGATTGAATTTGAAATACACCGGTATGTGAGAGGTATTTTAGCTGGAGTATTGACACACTTTGGGTGATCTCTATGACAAAAAATGTGTACTGAAGTTGGGAAATAAGAACTGATGGACAAAGAACTGTCCAACACATGTGGGAGGTCCAAAAAATCTGGATGGATAATGCTAAAGAGTCAACTTTGTAAAAGAAATGTGATCATTTAAATCCTCATCATTTGGTGAAGTTGCATTGAAAAGAACTCGGAGTAGAAATTACAGCTTTGTTTAATAATGCAAGTGAATAATTGCAGGATTGGGACTAAACAGCTGTGTGGCTAAAGAAACACATATGTTAGTGAGGATAATTGGAAATAAGGCTTCAGTTTACTAAGTATTATAAGATTGGACTTTAAAGCAATGAAAATTGATCATGTGGTTTGATGGGTTGAGATTTTGGGGGTCTTGTCTCAGCAGAATTACATATGTGGCACTAAAATTAAGTCAGCTGACTACCTGAATAGATTAAATGATCTGGTTATTGTTTTTTTTTTCCTTGTCTTCCCTTATGGTATAGACATGTTCCAGGACTCAGCTTGTAAACTACTGGTTCATGGAGCATGAGGAAACACTTCCTCATATGAAATTGCCACCACTGGGACCCCCGTAATTAAATCTAAAGGTAATTGAATGAAATATTAGAGTGAAATATTAGCGAGAGAAAAAAATGTCTTTTTGCCAGGCAGAGAAATTCAGTAACAGAAACGGTATAAATTGAATTACAATCCACTACATTTGTATTTGGCTGACGGTCCTATCCAAAGTCACTTGCAATTAAGGCATGTTAAATGTTAAGGACCCAAACCTGACAGCTTTGAAGTGCTGCAATTTGAACTCAAAACCTTTTTAAGCTGTACCTCAGAGCTTTTACCAAGGAGCTGTCACTAGCTTTCACAGATTCAACCACCTCTAGTTTTAAACTAACTACTACTAAAAGAGGATTTTCAGAGCTTTTCAAGACATTACATTTTACTGTATATCCACGCACTACTATAAATTCAGAACTGTTTACAGTGTAATTATATGTATAATGAAACTGATGTTTAATTAAATATAACAAATTTACAGTTCCTTTTATGTAAGATTGGACAAGTAGATATGTGGAACCAACAATAAAACAAGACTAAATTATTGCGAAGTATCAAAAGTACCACCATAATATTCGTTGCACAAATCAGCCCTAAAATATTTCTGAGTCATTTAGGAGTTTGAATCCATCATTCACATGACTCCATAGCACTCTGGTCCAGTGGGACCATTGCTCATATGATTTTGACTGTCATCCACACTCTTGCAGCCAGGCACCCCCTATGGTGGCTCGTATGGCACTGTGGAGCAATGTTTTATGCCCCCCACCGGCACAGTGGGAGCGACTGACACTCTCTCTCTCCCTTCTTCCATCTTTTTTCCTGAGATTTATTTTGCACAAAAGCCTGGGGCAGTTTTAGCGAAGGCTTTACACTGTAAAATCCCAGAGATTTACATCCTCTGCAAGTATGCAGTCAGTGGCACCATTCTTTTGTACATTAATATTTGTGTTTGAGTTTTGCATGAGATAAGCATGACATAATTTAACCGAATTTTAGTACAAAGTATTTGCACCCATAGATTTTTTTTAATAAAGTATAAATATATTTTTATAAATTGCATACATTTTCTTGCTTTCTGATTAGTTCATAAAAATGGCAACATTGTAATGCCTGCAGAGAACATTGTTCCATCAGAGCACAAGCGACCTCTCGTCCTTTCCTACTCAAAAAGCTGGAACACGTTCAGAGTGCACAATGTTCCCTGAGGTGCCCTTCGTGGGGACTCAAAAAAAAAAAAAAAAAAAAAAAAATTTATTTATCTGTATATCTACATCTATTACATTCTATAAAGAGATGTACTGGATGTGCTTTTGTGTGGATATTGAAGTGTGGGATCATCATGTTTTGGCTTATCTGAATTCATGCAAGCACCAAAAACTTCAGTCTAGTGATTAGAAGCCTGTGTAATCCAATGCAGCTGGGCAAGACTTATCCATAACTGCAAAAAGCCTTGGTTAAAAGATAACTAAGCAGCAGGAAAATAGACTTATATTCTATGGTTGCTTTTAAAACAGACATAAAAAGGCTCTGTAATGGGAGAGAATATTTTTCTCATCATGTTGATTTGGTGATCTAAATCAAAATGCAAGAATGGATATACAGTTATCCAATTTAATCATGAGCACGTTCTGAAAATGGACAATGAGATATTACACTGTCTGCTTTATTTAAACAATTTGTGTCCATGTGATATATCGGTTGTGGCATGAACCCATGGCCTTAAGATTTCAAACGAATTGATCAAACTATTATAGGATTTAAAATATTATTAAAATATTATATATAATAAGTACATAAATGCACACACAATCTATAACCAAACCTATATACTAAAGATCATGCCATAATGCTCATGTTGTCTGTAAGTGCTGAAGGAAATAGAGAAAAAAATTACAACATAAATTTGTAATCTTTGATCCTTCACTGCATAAAACAGCTAAGAACTTGGGGCAAAATGCAAGTTGGATGGCAAGTGTTATGAGCTGATTAACAAGTTATTTATTTTTGTAATAATCACTTTTCAGTCTGACTTCTGTCTAACATAAGTATGATGAAATACATGTTATGAATGCATAATTACAGTTCTTTGATTTTAAATAGACTTTGCTTGGATGCTTTTTCTACATGGAAATTTTAAGGATTCTTTTAAGAGCACATACCCTTTCAGGACCTTTTATTGTTAGTTTTAACAATTTGTAATTCACTAACTGTATAATGTATAAAACATAGCAAGGAAGCATCCTGTGATTATTCTTCTCCTGGCTTATGTTTCTTTATTCTTACCCTAAGAGTTAAGTATTACTGAGTCTGAACTTTGCACAGGAATTTTGAGCAATTGGATCCAAAAAAGGCATTTTAAGTCGATTTGACCAGAAATCAATGGACATGTTTATTACATGTTCTCTGAAATGAATGACAAATCAGTAGAAAGATAAGAAGGATAAATAAATAAATAAATTTAGATGATAGACAATGTAAAGGTCTTATCGACCACCTCTGGTCACTTTGGTTAAAATTCAGTGTGATTGTGGATAAAGTAAAGAAAAAGAGAGTTCTAGAAATGTACTAAAATCCTGTAGACTTCAAACGTCCTTGCTTTTGCTATGCCTCTGGATAGAAGTCACAATTTTCCTCTCTTTTAGGTCCAGCTTTCTCTAATATCTTTCTTGGCTTAAGCATCACAGCATCACAAATTGGCTTTTGAGAAGTTTAAGTGAGCAAAGAAAAAGAGCTATGTTGTTAAACTAATATTGCAGGGAAATGAAGAAAAGATCAACAGTAGGGGAACTGATAAATGACAGTAATTTACCATGTGGGAAATTAAATACAGACGAATGATCGTACATTTTCCAGTGATTAACTGTTTAAAAATTACAAATTGCTTTTATTTTATGGTTATAAGCTTTCTCATATATTTGTTAATTAGTATTTATTGAGGTATAAAAACAAAAAAGTAAGATGATTAATGTTGTAATAACTTGTAACTAAACTATTGTTTAATTAATATGATTTTGTTTTATTTGATGATGTGTTCAAAGAGATGTATCTCGACTAAAAAAGAAAAAGTTCAAACTTATGGCATTGTTAGTAAACTAAATAACATAGAAACACCAATGAATCTCATTAGTATTTTTTTCCTTTTATCTTTTTCTTCCCATGAAACTACTGTAATGTACAATTAGTGACACTTAAGGGGTTAAATGAGGTCATAATAATAATAATAATAAAAATGCCAACTTATTCAAATTGAAATTTTTGTTTATTATGGCAGTATAACTTTATTATTATTATTATTATTATTATTATTATTTCTGCTATTCAACAGATTTAGCAAAAAAAAAAATTATTTGTTCCATTTTGTGAATGTACAGATTTACCAGTTTACGATTGGCAGGAGCCAGTGTTTATGGTACTGGGAAAATTGAATCAGGAAGGTCTGGTTCTGCTAAAGCGGGGCAGGGTATTGCCCTGATTGATGGATTGATATGGGGATCACAGTACACTGGAGAGAGCGGGGAAGCTGCCTGCTGCATAGAGAAAATCCCATTTCTCCTTTTTAAACTGAAATGGAGGAAATGTATTTGGTGCAATTGTGTGTATAAATATATAAACTCAGTATTTTTTGTGAAGGAAGGCTTAGGATGACATAGCAGATATAATAAGCATGAGTGATTTTGCATGGGTCATAGAGTCATCTCAGATAGCAAATGAGTGATGGTTCAAACTTACCACTCTCATCTGGCCCATGGAAAATTCTGGCCTAATGTTTACATCTTTGTAAAAATCCAAGTAGCAAAAAAAAAAAAATTTTTAATAATTTGGAATTGTGGAAATTCAGCATAACGTTAAGAGGGTGCAGAAAGAAGAAAGTGCTATCGTTGATATCATCTGAAAATGGCTTGTTTGTAGGACAAAAGGCTACAGTAGCTCAAAAACGGCTCATTACAACCATGGTGAGCAGAAACTCATCTCAGAATCTGATGGGACAAAATGATAAACATTGTTGCATTTGGGCTACAAAAGCAGAAGGCAGGATGTCTGCTAGAGATTTTGAGCACCTTAAAAACCTTGATAAAGCCATCCCCTTTCGATTGCCATAGCATTTTTAAGGGTTCCCAACATACGAATGAGTTCTGTTCGGAAAGCTTGTTTGGAAGTCCAATTTGTTTGGACTAGGATAATAACACAAAAGGCTATACACAAGTCTATTACAGTACAGTGTCCTTTAGAATCGTGTAGATGATTGAACAATTTATGTTGAAAAAATAAGCAATTTCTGCAATTATTTCACCTCGCTCCATTCTCACAATTATTTTCACTTTTGTTTCCATTATTGTTGCTTGGCGTTTCTTATTTTTTCTAGATTAATCGCTGTTGCTTTTACGGTTGCTGTCAGACATCCTGGGATGCACGCTGCACGCACGTGATGATGTTCGCCGGACATGTGATCTAACTTCACAATTGAACATATGTTCGTATCTTTATATATGTTTGTAACTTTAATGTTTGTATGATGTAGGATTCCTCATGTTCTTAGGGAAGGAAAAAATCTATTGGTGTGATCCCCTTGGTCATTCATTACATACAGTTTGTCACCTGACTTTTTATTGGCTTTATTGGCTTCATTGTTTGTTTGTGTTGTGAAACTGTTTCCAGAGGCTTGTCAGTCAGACAGTGGGCACTATGCATGATGGATCCATTGCTTCCCTTCTTATCCTAATTCCCTTCACTCTGGAATTGGGTCAATCTGAAATTATCAGACCTGTTATAAGTGTTTGCTTATTTAAATACAAAATGCAACTTTTTTTTTGGCTTGGCTGAGTAATAGATAGATATCAAGCATTTAAAAAAAAAAAAGAGAGAATCTTTTTAATCTCAGTAAACATCACTTTCTGCACATTTTTAAAGCATTTTGTATTCACATTTACTGTAGAATCTGAAATTTAAGCTCTGAAAACAGTAGCTGCGACTTGACCTTGTTGAGATCATAACCTCAAGCATGGTACAGAACTGTTTTTCATTAAGAATCTTATCTTAACTCTGACAGTTCTGCTAAAGTATGAGTCCTTAAAAGTTTCTAAAAAACTATTTACGAATCTGTTGCAAGCAATTTTTACTAAGCAATTACTGAACTAAGAATAAAGGTAGGATTGACAAAGACATTGTGATTCATGAATAAATTTCGACACTAATTTGCTAACATTGTAGCGGCATGCTGGGTAAACTTCTCGTTAAAATCCCAATGCACCAGTCTCATAAAAAATATAATGAATATGATATTTCATGTATGAAAACCGTCATCTGAATACTTCTGTCAAAGTTTTTATATAGAAATCAGCTTGTGAGAGGATTTGTTAGCATTTCATGCAGGATTTTATGTGCATTTAAAATATTGATGTACACAGCCCTTATACAGCGGAATATACCATAGTGTTTCCATGAATTCATAGCTTGTAAACACCTCAAAGACCAATGCATTTAACATGTGAGCGGTTTAGATTTTTTATTTTACTGTAGTATGAAAACAGCCTTTAAAATGTTTGTTGCAATGCTTATAGATTACAGTGCAGAGCTGTAAATTAGCCAATCATTGTGCATATTAACTTATGAAAAATTATCAATTGTTAATTTTCTAATCACAAAACACATGAACAAAACTAGAAAGGAAAAAAAATGCTACAAAAATCTAGTAAACACTTTACCTGGTGTTTAAACAGGTAAGGATCCCAGCAAGAAGTTTTGCTTTTCCCGTCAAGGGGTCGCCGCAGCAGACCATACGATCCACACACAACTTGGCACAGGTTTTACACCTCATGCCACTGCATGCAAATTATTAGCTAAGTTTGTTTAGAATTGTAACAAAATCTGTAAAAAGAAAGATTATTTAAAACAATATAGTTTAAAAAAATCATACTTATAAAATCGCATTAAATCACTATTCTGATTTCCTTTTGCATTTCCGAATTCGTTGTTCTTTTGGATTTATTGTTGTCTTTTTGAATTTACTGTCATGTTTCTGATCATCATGTCTTTTTTTTGGTTATGTTTTCTTATTTGCTGTCATGTTTTTCATTTTGCTGTAGTGTATTTGGTTTTGCTGAGCTGTTGTGTTTCTGACTTTGCTGTCATGTTTTAGGTTTTACTCTCATGCTGTTGCTGCTTTATTAATGGCAAAGAAAAAAAGAAACACCAAGCATGGCAGTTGTTAATGTGTCTTGCGCTTATAGGTCACCACAGTCGATATCAGTCTAGAAAAACTGAGATTGTTTAATGTAGTTTAATGATATTTGAAGTTCAGTTTTGGTGCATAACTGCAATTTTAATGTGGACAAGTAGCAGAGAGTTGTGTACACTTGCGTCACCTGTGGCAGTACCTCATTAACAGCCAAGGTTATTTTCGTTGCATCACCACAATCATTAAAATTCTTCTGCAAACTAAATACAGTAAGTTTCTGTTATTAAATGTATCAAAGAAATGAACTTTGCCTGCACCATTAAAATGCCTACAGCAGGCATTAGGTTTGGTTAAGGTTCAGTCAAACCTTTAACCAGTCAAAACTGATACACCACAAATACAATTTAAATATATTTAAATATTGTTGGTTGCATTTTGGTCACAATACATTCCTCCCCTGCCATAATACACCCTTATGGACCTAAACTCATGCATATTTGTCCTGAGATCATCTGGTTTCTGGGCAGAGGCACAAACTAATTACCAGTTTTCGGCTTTCTGAGTCAAGTTGCTTTCAGTTGCAATTTGTATGACCCCACACACACACACACCAACAAACAAGCATTTCCCCATCTCTTAATTTCCTGGGTACTTGCGTCAAAGTCTTAACGAAGGAGCCTGGGCTAAGCAAATGGGCCTCGGCACTATGTTTGATCTGATATCCTTTGTCAAGGCAGAATAAAAGATGCACAGCAAGTGAGTTGCTAAGCCTCTCTGGATCACCAGGCGTCTCATTTGTATTTGGTGGAATAAATGAATACTATTTAGAAATAATAAAAAAGCTTGTATGGGTGAGAAAGTGACTGAATAAGAGAACAGGGAAATTTCCATGGTCGTAGAAAAATCTGGGTTTGTGACGTTTGTGAGGTGAGTGTGTGTCAGACTGTGTGTGACTGTATGTGGCAATAAGGCTTGTGCCAGAAATAATAATAATAATAATAATGATAATAATAATAATGTATGTGTACTATTGTGTATCAGCTTATTAGTAACTATTGGCCTAAGTTGACACCATATTGTTGAAATGCAATAACAGTGTGATTTCCTCTGAGCTTGGTAAGCACAGTAATCTTTTCAAATCAGATTTTGGCCACATTTATATGTGGGGACATACAGATTAAGGATGTAACCAAATACGAATACATTACATGGATTGAAAAGATAATATGTTCCAAACAAATACAGACAGGAATAATGCTTTTTCAATACCCTGCTAGAAAGCTGGCTCAGGGTAGATGTGTGCATCTGGACCGGGATCCTGTGGAACACAACGAGAAATTCATGCAAGCACAAGGATTTTATTTTTCGAGTCAGACAAAGAAAAAGCACATTCATTAACATGCATGTGAGTCCTCGTCTGATGCATTTATTGCATTCATTCTAATACCATTAGTAACTGTCTGGTCTATTTTAGGAAGTAGGTTCAAGCTAAATTGTACAATCTGTAAAAAAAAAAATCAAAATCGAAATGATTGTGCGGCCAATTATAAACTTGAGGTTGAAATTATAGGATGTGATGACAGTGCTAACAATTTTTACTCTTATTTTTAACTTGCACTGTTTTCTTCAGACAGAGTGGTATAGACATTTTGCATTTGACATCATGACATCTGCCTGCCATGGTCTCGCCCACTTCTGAATGGCAAAAGTGATGTTATTTACCTGATGCCACCACATACAGTACTTTACAAAACCAGCCATGGAAGCTTTTTCAGCAGGAAAACACATCTGATAATGTTATGTCACCTTACATATCACTTTAAACTCAATTTTATTTACAGTATAAGGTGCTTGGTCAATGTTCATTCTCACAATGCAGCTTTACAGATAAGAAAAATCAGTTGGAAAAGTGTGAGGAAATATGCAAATATCATGAAGATCAGATTGTTCTTGATTAGCAAACCAAGTGTGATGGTGGCAAGGAAAACTTGCTAAGATGGCAATTGGAAGAAACCTTGAGAGGAGCAAGACTAAACAGGTAACCCATCCCCATTTGAAAGTTCAGTACAACAAGAAAGGTGTTTAAGGTTGCTTTTGCTGGTGTAGCTTAGGTACAAAACTTATTATGGGAATTTCAGTCCTGAACTATTTAGGGACAGTAGTCATAAGTCACCAGAGAACAGCTGTATACAGTACATCAGCCAAGTCCAAGACCATCGTCATGGTCAAATGGAACCGTCCCCAGTCACCACATGCATCGCATCCCAAGCAGGCCAAACAATGCCTCCATCCAACTAGAAACGGGGCACCAGGATGAGTCAGATAGGTCCGGAGAGAAGAGGGAGTCTGAGTCACTGGCAACTCAGGAGTGCCATGTGTAGCTGGATAGAGAGATAGAAGAGAGAGAGAGTGAGAGAGAGAAAACCGGTATGCTAACAGTCACAATGTATAAACTGAATGTATATTTAGTGCAGCATGCGAGCAGGGACTCCAGCAAGACTAACTATGACAGAATAGTTGACATGAGGGCTCCCTGGGATGTAAAGCAACCAGTCACTCCACCGTCAACAAACCTAACTGATTAATGAGAGTGGGGAAGACAGCAATTGGAGGGCTATTCTATAACTTTGAAAGAAAAAACGTCTGCCCCCTGCTGTAGTTTTCATGATACACTTTGTCTCCTTAGTAATTGGCCTTCTGAATCGTCTCTGCTACACAGCTAACTAGCTTCTAACACACTCCTGAATCCCAAGTCCCATTCTAATCCCTGATCAAGGGCGCTAACGGGTGTGGTGAACAACTGAATGAGTGAACACCCTACTGTACGTAGCTGACTAGTTTTCTATTTTATGCTTTTTGAGATTCAAACCTGGAACAGTTAGTTAGTTATTAATTAGTAGACTTGAGTTGTCAGAGTTGGTTAATGTTACCTGAATATCCTTCTATAAGGTGTAGCATATTCCACAGCACTGAATGAGCTATGCTAAAGCTAGCAAACACCACCAAATCCAAAAGAAATCACATATTTGTATGCAATTTGAGGAATCATGATAACAAAACAAATGAGAACAAATCTTCATCGATTTTCACATACTTGTTTCTCTTTTCAATGAGTTGCGGAGTCCACCACACCATACTGCGTTTTAAAGTAATCAGCAGCACAGAAGCTATCAGTCGCTAGGTTACTTTTGTGACAAAGCCTCAGGTAATCTGTTATTTTTTGCCTCCAAAATACACAGCAGATACAACTATCAAATAGAACTAGCATTAGCGCTGTTAACTGACAGTAGACTACTACTGTATATACTGTATATTCAGTGTTAATTGCAAAATGTCTAAAAATACATCCTCCCACACTCACTACATGTGTAAATCTGAATATTAACATATATAAGATATACAGTATAAACATAGAGATAAACATACATTTCTGATACAAAGCCTTTTAGATGCTGTGACTATCATTATTTAGTGATTATTTTCCAAGTGTTTTAATTCCTTAGAAAAATAAATATTTCTTAACCAGTAATGTTTTGCTTAGTATTTCTCTGTAGCTGTAGTGCATGTATTGTTTAACATGTACTGTCCACCACCAGAGGTGCACTTGCCATCCAGGTGGTGCACAATATATTGTGTTTTTAGCAGCCCCATTTTTGAAAAAGGTCATATTTTTTAACAGCTTTTAAAAATTAAATTTTTTGTTTGTTTAATATGTTTAGGCTTAATTTGTTACATATAACTACTTTACTGACGTTGTTCTGCTAGCACTGTTTAAATAAAATGTTAACAGGGAAAATATGTGCATTTTTGTTATCATCAATTAGTAATGATTACTCAATTATCGATTGTTAACGAGTTCAATTATCTGTTAAGAAAAATGTGCGAAAAATTGCTACCTTAGTTCGCAGGGGTTAACCAGAAAAACAAGGACTTCTGGCAGTAATGCCTGAATAAGCAGCAAATGTTATGCATCAGCTTTTTTTATTTTTTGCTCTAATTACAAACATCTGACAAGCTGTCAGCTAATCTCCTGAGCAAATAATCTGTCTTATGAAGACGTGTGCTTCAAGTTATTTATTTTAATTTACGCTTCTGCAATGATGCAGGGATGCTGTTTATAATGCAAGTCATGTACATAACGCTTTAGATCAGAGTGAAGGAACAACTACTCTACTGTTAACAAATCTTTACGCATAGAGCATTAAGCATGTTTTAGTATTATGTGTAATTTTTACCAATCTTGTTAGAAACTCTCCACGAGTTTTTCTTGATCGTCCTCAATCCTCAGTAAAATATTCATATATCAACAAAAAGAGGCTCAGTCTCTTGTACCACCATGCTCTGCTGGTATTAATGACAAACACAAAATGTCAACATTTGACTTAGAGCTGACATTAGCACTCTAACCCAGAGCATGCTCGCTCAAGTAGCTCATTCAAATGCCATTGTTTTGTTCGCAATTACCAGTGGGCATCGAATATGAAATCGTGTCTGCGTGTGTGTTCCGAGTGCCTGATGCTACACATGAGGGAATCTCTAAGTGTTATGCTTACATTTATCTCTTATGAGATCATTTCCATCAGCAGCCATAGGCTTGTACAATTCAACACTCTATTTCATCTTTTTTACCCACTTATGGCTGTACTGTAAATCTAAGCATTATCTGCCCTGGATAACTATTTCATCCGTAAGTGAACTGAATTACAATATACTGTGCTTCTTTCACCTTGACATAGTTCTGGATAATATATACTGTAGGTTTAATATTTATATTACAGTACTGTATATCCATGCATGCATATACTTTAATATTTTACCCCTTAATTTTTTGTTATTTCCATCTTTTATGTATTGTTTTGTTTATCGTACCTCAATAAAAGTAGCTTCTATGTATGTTGTCAAATACATGTGAGACCTTTTACACCAAAATATTCATTCCTAAATTTATATATTTTAAAACGTTGTTTCTGTTTGGTTCTATCGGCAGTCTATTAACATCCAGACACAATCCTCACACAGTATCCTGCTTGACTGAGCGCCTCAAGACTTATCATTATGTTTTGTGTGCTGCATTACAGAATAACAGAATTGCCTGAAACCCTTTTGATTTTCACTGACATTGATTTTTGAAATTGAAATTTTTTCCCATGTAATCTTTCAAGGTGAATTCAGGATTTTTAAAAAAGAAGATGAAAAAAATGTTGTTTTAGATGAAGCAAGACGTATTGCATACTTTTGAATCAGAGTTTCTATTTCTTTGAGTCACAAGAGTGTTAAAAAGAGCAACTGGCAAAATAATTAAATTAAAATAGTTTGGGCTATATTCCCCAATTAGCCATATTATTAAAACCATTAACTTTAAAATTACCTAGGTATGGGGTTCCTCTTGTGCACTCCAGGGCAATGCTCTTCAGGGCCGCTGAGAGTGTGCTGTGGTGTCTGGATTTATGTTTTTTGGCGATTTGCACTGGTATATAGTTGGTGATCAGTGTTTTTGGGATTTACCCACTGGTGACGTTGATTTTATGGCTGATCTATAAGTGTGATTTTCCAAAAAGTGTGAGTTTTCATTTTTTTTTTATCTCCCACAGTTTTTTCTCCATGGATAAATCAGCTTACAGTTGTGTGTGTTTGTGGTTATTTCAGTATGCAATTTACTATCGATAATATGTCGGTTGAGTTTTAATAAAAAATGGCAAATTCATGCTTTCTTCGTGCTTTTGTCACGGAGAAAGCACCACAGTCAAACAGAAAGTGACAAATTGGCTCAATTAAAAAAGTGTTTGGTTTGTTGCAAATAAAACCTTTGTAACTACAAAGATTGTTGAAGATACTGTAATATGCAATACTAAAACTTTAGTTTGTAGCATCATCAGCCTTCTTTTATATCAGTTTTAGTTTCACTAAATGATGACAGCTCACAATCATAATACAGGTATACATCAATTAACATTCCCCTAAGGTTTAAAACATTAGAATAATAACGGACAGAGCCAGACAAATAAAATGAAACAACTTTCCACACAGTGTGTGCATCTTATTTCTAACACTAACCCTTATACTATAGTGTCCTACATAGTTTTGTTAAATAAATAACATCTACAGTATATTGCATAATGTCGTGTTTTATCATTCATTACTCCCGAAGTAGGAGTAACAGAGTGTAAACATTGTTTTTTTATGGGCTTTAACATTCTCTCAGAACCCTCTGAACACATTTAAACCGCATACATAAGCCGCTGTGCTGCAAAGAAAGAACCTTGGCTTCACCGATCACATTGCAAAAAGAAGTTACAGTATGCAATTAGTTCATTATGATGTGCTGGTTTTGTGTCATGCTTTGTTCAAAAACGTGGAAGTTTAAAGCTTTTTAAATAACGTTTTGTAGCGGTTTTCAAATTCAACGTTTTGTCATCGACAACCAGAATAATATTTTGCCAAAAAGAGTCAAAAAGTCTAAGACGCCAATTAGTGCTTTTGCTCCCCAACTGTGCATTTATTCCAGACCTTTACCTTTTTATACCGCATTGAGACTAGAACCATGAAGAAACAAAAAGGAATAAAACACCACAAAATAAATTTTAAGGACTGGCTGTCAAAACTTTAGGTCTTAAATTTACAATACATGTCAGATAAAACCTTATAATTCCTAGGGCTTGTATTCAATATTGTAAAATGTGTGTTGACATTTTATTTGGCCACTGATTCATTTTTCCCTAGACGGCTTCTTTTTTAAAGTGTATTAGAAAGAGCTTAGAGAATTTTACAACGATCTATTGTTAAAGAGTGATGATGAAATCTTAGAATAGAAGCTTGTAAATGTGTGTTCACACTGGTTAAACTAGCAGGTGGAGAGGTGAAATCTGTCTCCTGTTGGGGATGTGTGTGTAAGAGAGAGACGGAGAAAGAAAGAGAATCCTGTGATTAAATATACGTGCCCTCTGACAAACACGGTGGCACTGACTCATCTGGCTTTTTTTTTTAAATGGTGGTTTGCCTTAAAAAAATGGTAGAACTGGCTGCCAAATGAAATGAAATGAAATCCATTGTTTCAATAGAAAATTTTAAAAGATAGACAGACAGATAGAGTACTTTATTAATCCCCCAAAGGGAAATTGTAAGGCAGCTTGAAAGTGGATATAAATCAAAACGCATTATGAGTTTTGATGAAGAATGACCTTTTTTCTGTTTGTTTGATGATACTTTAAGTCATACATGTATATTTACATACTGTATTATCAGAGACAGTGAACCAGTGTAATAAAATTTGAAATAATGAATGAATCTTTGATCATTCCTTTATAATCAGCTTATCATCCCTTTTCAATGAAAATGATTCAAATTCAAGTCTTTTATTTATTTATTTTTAAATCTGATCTAACTCTTGTTTGTATAATTTTATTATATGATAATGTCTGAGAACTAAAGCTATGTGCACCACTTTTACAGCTAGACTTGCAAATGCTGTTTATGTAACCAATAGTTTTCATTCACGTTGACCTTTTCACATTGCTTTTAAAGTGTTTTTCCTGGCACCTTGCTGTGGAATTTGGATCACTACCCAGTTGTGAAGTTGTTTAGCTCACTCCCGATACCCGATTAGTGAACAACGAGAGGTTTTTGTGTTTTATTCTAGGCTTAAACATGGTCATATGCGGCGTAAGTGAGTCATCTAACATTGTCGACCTGCTCCGATTACATAATAAAATACACACAGAACACAGATTGTGCAATAAAAATACACACATTGAAAACGACCAGAGGTGATAGCTTTGTTCGCTGCACTGTTAAGAGGGACAGCCGGCGTCTATCATCCTCTGCGATGCGTGCAGCCAGCACTCGGTGAGCTTACACTGGAGTAAACCGAGAGGTTGTTGTCTTTCACCTGATACTAACTGTGACATGCAATGTAAGCAGGTAAATATATTCTCTTTGTTGTGGATGCTTGGGCTAGAATCCAAAACAGCATACTACTTTGTACTTAGTAGTTTGTCAGTGTAGCATTCGTGTCATTACTGTTTGGACACACTACTTAGTGCTCATTATGTGGATTGGGATGCAGCTCTGTATTTCCCTGAATGTGTATTGACTTTGCAATCATGGCCGTGAGATGAATCTGAATAGTAGGAAAGAGTGAAGTATAGCCAACATAATAACATTTCCTTTATTAAATAGCATGCGAAAGGATTTAGCTTCCAGAGAGAATGAAATTGTATATCCAGCAACAATAAAGGATGACTTGAATATAAAAATTACAATCAATACAATATGTGATCATTGTTTAGTCAGAAGATTTATTTTATAGTTAAATTCTGTGTTGACTTCTGAACTTCTTTCTTCGACAAGTTGATGTTTATCACACAGGGAAATGGTCTTGTGGCAGAGTCCCACCAAATACTGGATATCAGTCAGTTAGCAAGAAGTAATCGGCATGTTGCCTTTCACTAATTCCTCTGATCTACTGATGATCTCTTTTGGGTGATCAACGTCTTTTGGATGTCGCCTTTCCAGATTTTGCTTACTGTCTCACTTACACCAATCAGCCATAAACTTAAAACCATTAATACCACCTAGGTTTTGGTTTCCCAGCTCTAGTGTGTCCTTTGGGCTCTGTGCTGTTGGGCCTCCATAGATCAGACTTTTCTGATGTCCCATGGGTGCTTAATCGCATTGGGATCTTGGGAGTTTGGAGGCCAGTTTGGCGGTCATGAAATCTTAGTCTGTTGGGCCCTATGTGCAGTGGGCTGGGGCGCACTTGATTTTTTCAGCAATCAGTGCTGCGTTGGCTTTTCTGCAGGATCAGACCAGATGGGTTGGCTGTTGGTCCCTGCTGGTATGGTTGAGCCTTGGATGCCCCTCATTCTGCCATCAGTTTTCTGGTGTAAGGTTAGTATTAAGTGTTGTTCAGTTCACCTGTCAGTGCTGTTAATGTTGTGGCTAGTTAAAGTATCTTTTATGGGGGTATTTTTGCACCTAGTGGGAACTGTAAGCAGCACTAATGAAGGCCCATTGGGCAGCAATCACAATACCCAATGCATGCTTGGGAGAGGAACAGCAGACAAAAGAGTTAATGTGATTGCTCAAGCTTGTTTTAAAGTATATAATCATAATTTAATCAAATAAAATGTATTTAATGTGTCTGTAATGTATAAAACCATTTATGTTGTCATTTATACAGCAGCTAATTGTTAGTCTACTAATTCATATGGTTTAGCAAATTTAAAAGAGTAAAAAAATGTTCCTGTATGCACGCAGATGATTGAGTATGTGAATCATTCTTCACCACTTTGAAACTGTAATTACAATTGTCAGGGATGTCATGGCGTGAATACAGACGTTAAAACTTTAATTATAGACTATTAAAACAAAAAACAAAAAATGCACAAGAATCAAGAATGATCTGAACAACCGTAACCAAACAGCATTATTTGAGACATAACTGCGACTTACCAAACAGGACAGAAACAAACTTGAGACCTGGTGCATGACATAGAACTTAAATAATACTACTGATTACCTTGGGACTACACACACCTGTAAAACTGAAGATTAGACTGTAAAAGAAAAGCAACAACCCAATTCAAAATAAGCAGCGGCTCATGATAGCAGAGCTAGCGTTTGCACCCTTCATCATCACAACATTAATGCTAGCAACATCTTCAGTGATGATACTCTTTATGAATAGAACTTAGTCCTCAAAATATTTTAAATATTCTCCAAAAATGTTGTTAAATAAAGATAAAAAGGATAAAAAAGATAAACAGGAAGAAGGGACACCATTTTTTAGCATCTTTAACTTAAATCAAATTGAGCTAGCTAGCTATGGTATAAAGCTATGAGAGGCTTTTATTTTAAAAAATAAATTATATATACAGTATATATACAGTATATATAAGTTTGAATTCCAATTAGTTTGGTTACAAATTAATTACTAATTAGAATTAAATATTTATATTAAGAAGGTAATTAAAAGCTAACCATTAGATTTAAATTACATGCTGTTCTTAATTAAAACTTATACAGGAAAATACTTCATCCTTGACTCATGAGTGGATTAAGTCGGGATTAAAGCTTTGGGTGGGCCACAGAAGATTTCATATTGACCAAGACGTTCTACAACTTGGGTATAGCTGATATAAAGTGATTTCTGTTTGAGGAGCAAATCTAAAGAGAACATTTGACCATACTGTGTGTGACAAGTCACTTGCTCAGTATTAAGTTTATGTTTAAAAGCATTAAAGCAACTCTTCATACTGTAAGCATCACCATGATTACCTAAGGCCAAATCACAGCCATACTGATATTTATTATAACCACAACCTTGCCCGTGTGATATTGGGGCATGCGTCCAGTCTCCCAAGATAAGCAGTATGGAAAATGAATTAATGAATAAATCTACAGTACGAGTTGACAATATCCATAATTTAGCAATGTGTGTGTGAAAATGGTAACCTTTTTAGTCTATTATGACAGTAAAATAGGAAATATATGTCTCCCATTTTTTAGTACAGATTTTTTTTGTAAGGCCTGGAACGTTGGTGAAACCTGCCATCCCTTGTTAGTTTTAGTAGCACTACTGTGCTTGTCTTGCGTTTAGGAAACCCTCCTGCTGTAAACACAAGCCCTTTTAAGACGAGCTGCTGCAAGAATGTATGTTGTCAAATTATGGTTATTATGGAGTTATTCCTCAAATTCACTAGATAGTAGCTTATAGCATGGGTTTAAAGTGATAGCCTCCTAGGGTAATATTACTTAATACAGTAAGGTCATTATTAATGTCACCCTGTCCAAGCAGAATCTACGGTATTGTATGGTGACACTAGTAAGAAATAATCTCATCTAAAGAGACTGATGCAGCAAAACTTTAATACTTTATTTTGTCCAGCTTTCTCACCTCCTCATCTACTGTATATACTATACCCAAATACATTTTCAGAACTTTCATGCTAATAAATCCACCAGCTTCTTTTTATCATGTGGACTAACCCGCTAAGTGCAACTGTGTTGTGTATATGTTCTATAGTCTAGTGTTTGTTGTATACAGTACTTTGAAGTTGGATGAAGTTTTGAAAATTTTGACATCAAAATTCACTGTCTTCATCCTATATATTGTACAGGGTCACGGGTGGGCCTATACCAGGAGACTTAGGGCACGAGGTGGCAACACCCCAGACAGGGTGCCGGTCTATCACAGGCACATACATACTCAGATGCTCATTCATACACTACAGGCTATTTGTGAATGACGATTAGCCTAATCTGCATGTCTTTGGATGGTGGGAGGAAACCAGAGCACCTGGAGGAAACCCACCAAGCACAGGGAACTTACACATAAGGCTTTAATGCCAAAGTCACCACCCAATGCAGAGCATCTTTTGGAAGTACTGGCCTTTTTCAGTTATCCAGTTAAACTTATTTGGTAGGCTATAAAACATCATTATCATGATTTAACTCTGACATAGCAAAAGTAACTGAAAAATGTCACAGCACAAGAGGACACAACTGTTGTTGATATTGGTAGTGAAACTGCTTATGTGATAAATAATCTAAATTTAAGATGGAATTTTTATGGACTATACTGTAAGGACTATACTGTTCACAGGTATGAACTACTGTACATCGATCAGCCGTAACATTCACACCACTGCCAAATACCTGATTGATTATCAAATATATCACAGCAAACTTGCAACTAGATCTTCGGCACCCAGGCTCATAAGACCAGCCCCTTTGGTCAGCTGATTGAGCACAATTTGCATCAAATTGCTGAAACAGATAACGCTAGCAGTGATGGAAAGGTATCTGAACGCTCAGTGCATCACAGCTTGCTGTGTATGGAGATTAGCAAGCAAAGATTTCAAGGTTGTTAATCCAGCCTCCAAATTCCCCTGATCTCAATCTGCATTCATGGGATGTGTTAGTCAACAAGTCTTTTCCATGGTGGATCACCTTGCAACTTAATTGACTAAAATGTTCTGCCCTAACTTCTTGGTGCCAGACACCACAGCACACCTTTGGAAGTCTCATTGAGTCATGCCTCAAGGTGTATGTTCATGTTATGGCTGATCAGTATATACAGTATTAAAAAAATCTCTCTGCCAGACTGGTGAATAGGAACACAGTATGCCAACTTTAAAAGCAGTACAATAGCCAGTCATATATGGATTTTTTATTTGTACAAGTTTGCTCAAAAGTTCATGTTTGCTGATTGTGCTATCAGATCCCTTTATTCGGTGAGGACACAGAAATTTGCTGCAAGCATTAAACTCTGCCATTTGTCTTGCAGCAGATCCAATCTATTGAATAATTAAGCAACTTTCTTATTACCCTCCCTTTGCTTAAGAAATTACTGTGGTGGAGGAAAAACCAGCATGTAGACATGCTGTTCAATTCTTTATTTCCTTTGATTAAGAATATATTATGCATCGCTATGATTCTACCCCAGTTGTTTCAGGAAATGAGTCTTATCACCCTCCGCCTCTCACCAACTGCTGTCACGTCTGCTTTTCTCTCCATATTTCTGCCTGGCATGTGACAGGTGTGCATAAGAAAAGGAAGAGAATAAGAGACAAAGACGAAAGAGACATGACAAATAACCATGTGAATTAGAATCGGAAAGGAATTCTTTTTGTAGATGTGTGAAAAAGGTTTGGAAAGGTTGTCAAAAACGTTGACAGTCGAGACCATTTTCTGATGTTTTTGTTCAAATGTAGGCGGCGTGTCAGTGGATAGGCCCTGAGGCGCTAGTCTTTAAGAGCATGTACTTACAAACACCAATACACACACTGCACAGTCACATACAGTACATCTACACCGATGGCCTAGATCATTTCCTCGGGTATTTAATAATGTGAGAAACCTAATAATTTAAAAAGGAAGTGACTAACTCACAGTCATACATAAACATGATTTTTATCCTTTTTTTTTTTTTTTTTTAATTTAACAGGCTCACTTTATGTCATAGAAACATACATTTTGAACATGAACAGGATTTATGGGAAATTAATACAGGGAGAGCATCTTTATTATCTTGCCAGGGAAATTAGGCATGCAAGACATGTTTCTATGAAATGCTTCCAGTTTAGTAACAGATGCCTTGGTATATATATATATATATATATATATATATATATATATATATATATATATATTATTTATAAGAAATAAATATAATAAAAGCATAAAAATTATTCAAATCAGATTTCGATTTTGCACACAGATGCATCTCCATGCATAGCACAGATGCAGATGTGCAATTGTTTTACGTATTAAAAAAGAAAAATATTCATTTAAATATCTTTGTTCGGTTTTGAAAAATATTAAATAACTCGTTACACAAGTGTAAGTACAGGCAGAGCACATCTGTCTAGTGATTTTTCGCCTGCATAATCTAAGGTGGCTGAGCGAGACTGAAAAATAAATACTTTTTTATTTTTACCGGTAAGTCTGCTCTATCAGATTTTCTGTACTTCTGATAAAAGGAGTTCTTTTTCAGCAGACACGCCATTGTTGCTGTCAGATTCAAGCACATCGCTAAACTCATGTCAACGAGATTTTAAATCAAGAAGGTTCAACTAAAATTTCATTCATTTATATTCAGGGTTGTGTAAAAAAATTTTTTTATTATTCACGGCACATTTAGGATACAACATGGGAAAATGGGGAAAACCCATTTTGTATTCTAGTACATCAAAAGGTTTTGTATTTAATATAGATGCACAGTATTCCATACAGTAGTGTTAAATATATATCAGCTGGTGTTTATTATTAAATTATTCCTTTTTTGCCATATTAATGATATATAAGACAAATCTTAAAATCTCAGAAGATAATGGCAGAACCCGTGTGAAGTGGCTAATCAAGCATGCAGGTTAATTTCTTACATAATTTGAAATAGTACAAAATATTATACATAACAAAACCTTAATTTTACATAACACATATTAAGGAAAGTGTGTTTAATCTACTGTATGTGTATTTGTATGGTTGTTAAATTATACAGTGATTACACTGTGATTATACAGTGTGGTTATATAGTAGGTAATTATACAGTGTATAATTATACAATAGGTTTGTTGTAGTGTGCTTGCGTGTGATTACAGAAAAGGCGATTATACGTTGTGACTATACAGCAGGTGGGAATACATTGTGTGATATAACGGTGAGTATTATACCATATGAGATTAAAGAGTAGTTGATTATACGTTGTGTGACTTAATAGCAGGTGGGAATACATTGTGTGATTATATAATTAGGTGGTTATGCAGTGTGTAGTAATACAGGGAGTTATTATACAATATGCTTATACAGTAGGTCATTATATAATGTGCGATTATACAGTATGTAATCATGCATTGTGTGAGTTTATACAATGTACTGTATATACAGTGTGTGATTACACAATAAGTAGTTATATAATGTATAAGTATAATATGTGTGATTATTTGGTAGGAGATTAGACAGTCTGTCAGTATATAGTAGGTACACGGGTAATACAGTGTGTGATTATATAGTGGGTAGTCATACTGTAGGTGGTTATACTATGTGTGATTATTCAGTCTGTAATTATAGAGTAGGTGATTATACAGTCTATGAGTATAAAGTGTGTAAGCATACATTGTGTGATTATACAGTGGTTAGTTATACAGTGTATAATTCTACAGTCTGTGACTATTCAGTAGGAGATTATGCACTAAGTAATCATACATAGTGATACAGTGTGTAATTATATATTAGGAGTTTATACCGTGCGTGATCATTTATTGTGTAATTATACTGTAGGTGGTTATACAATTTTATTATGCAATAGATGATTATACTGTACGTCATTACATACAGTAGTGTTTTCCACAGATCTGAAATATACTTGCGGTGGTAGCCAATGAAAAAGGCCGGCATTACCTGCCAGAAAAAAAGTGGTCTACAACAAACAACAAATACACATGACCTTTAAGACAATATTTTTATTAATTTCACATTTCATATATCCAACCTACAAACACCTCGCATTCATCTACTCAACACTGCAGTATATGATTACACAATGTAGGATTGTATAGTGTGTGATTACACAGTAGGAGATTATATACAGTGTGTGTGATTATAGTCATGTTGGAACAGGAAGGTGCCATCCCCAAACTGTTCCCACAAAGTTGAAAGCATGAAGTTGTCCAAAATGTCTTGGTATTAATGGTTCCTTTCACTGGAAGTAAAGGGCTGAGCCCAACTCCTGAAAAATGACGCCACCAGTTTCAACATGACTGCGCACCAGTGCAGAAAGCAAGGTCCATAAAGACATGGATAAATAAGTTTGGTGTGGAAGAACTTGACTGGCCTGCACAGAGTCCGGACCTCAACCTGATAGAACACCTTCGGGATGAATTAGAGTGGAGACTGCGAGCTAGACCTTCTCGTCCAACATCAGTGTCTGACCTCACAAATGCGCTTCTGGTACAAACATATCTCAAAAATTCCCTTAAAGAAACACATAAACCTTGTGGAAAACCTTCCCAGAAGAGTTGAAGCTGTTATAGCTGCAAAGGGTGCGCCAACATCATTTTAAACCCTATGGATTAATAATTGGATGTTACTCAATTTCATATGCATGGGCAGGCTGGCGAGCAAATACTTTTGGCAGTATAGTGTACATTACAGTAGGCGATTAAACAGTGAGTGATTATATAGTAGGAGATTATACAGTAGGTGAAACTTTTTTATTATTATACACAGTATATTTTTGTGCAGATAATAAATACACCTATAAAATGCATCTTAATTAAGTCTTTGCAGTACATCGATGTTTATTAAGTTTATGGCTAGGAGCTTGCTACACAAAATGAACAATATATAACCGAAGTAAACCTGAGATAAGGTCAAAAAAGTCTGTCATGCTGAGGGCTGTGCATAAAGCAGTCTAGGCTAGCTGGGGGAGCATTTCAAATGTTTGAGCCATGGCTATTCTATTCACTTCATTTTATTTCTTTCTCAAGGCCCCTTCTTTCCTGCTCACTGACTTTAATGATTTAATAATGCTTTTGCCTTGACTATCTTTTACTTTCCAAAGCTATTGCTTCCATTTTAAGGATCAGAATCTTGAAATAGTCTATACCTCAGCCGCATAAAGAGGCAGCATTATATACTGTACGTTGCACTGTAAGCTATATCTCAGAGTGCAATTTAATCGATCATGCAATTTAATTAATCTTTTGTTGGATAATTTAATCAATTTCATTGTTGGACCAGTTTAAAATTTTGTATCGATTCACACTTTCAATTTATTTAGATAAACGTACTAATGCTAAATGTTTTAAAATTGACGAATTGCTTAAAAAATAGGCCTTCTGCAGTGAACAGATGCCACTTGCATCTTTTGCAAATACTCGTATTTTGGGACAGTAACACTTCTTCTTCTTGTGAGTTCATGGATGGTTGGTGCAACCTACTGGAGCTAGAAGTGGAAGAGAAGATAGCAAGGAGAAAAAGATTATGGTTTAGGTTTAGGTTTAGTTTATTTATATAGCACATTTACAACAGCTGCGAGACTGACCAAAGTGCTGTACATCCACATCATAACATCATAAAAAGGCTAAAAGTACACAATTCACACCAAAACTTAATAGGCACAGTAGAGCCTAGTAAGCCAGGGAAAACAGATGGGTTTTAAAAAGGGATTTAAAAATAGTCAAACTAGGAGCCATGTGTGCATGGAGTTTGCATGTTCTCCAGGTTATCCAAGTTCATCGAGTCTTTGGTCTTCAGCAACAGCTTTATCTTGTTCAGGGTTGCGGTGAATCCAGAGCTTCTCTCAGAAGAAGCACTCTGTGATGCAGGAATAAACCTTGGTTCGGGTCCCAGTCCACTTCTGAGCACCATTCACACACATGAACATACTTGTTCACTTAGACGATGAGCGAGTGAGTAAACATCAATGCTATTATATTAAAAATTCACAATGCGAAAAAATCTAATGGAATTGACGTTCTTCCCATGACTCACAGCTCTAGTATATTTACAGATAATCAAAAAGCAAATTGAATTTATTGAATTTAAATTGATTTTAACAATGCTAACAATAATCCTGGTATGTATAATTACAGTGACACCTCGGATTGCGTTCCGCAAGACGAGCAAAGATTTTTAATTAATTTTGACTTGGAAAACGAACAAGTCTAGGTTTACAAGTACTGAGTATCATGTATCACGCATGGGCTTCTTGTTTTGACGCCAAGCTTCACATGATCACAACTGAGCCAATGGTTTTTCCCTCTTGTGCTGCAGAATTGTGGGTAATCATCTTCCCTGCCTGGTCTTAGTGCTCGTCTCTCACTGGTATAATCAACATCCATGTTGTACGGCGCACATGTAAAGCATTATAGAGGTCATTAGAGAGTTAAAGATCCATTTTCCCTTTCTGCTCAAGTCTTAGTCTGCTCTTTGTGTCTGTATGCGCGCGTCATTGGACACTGTGCCCCACACACACACACACACACACACACAGACCCCTCCTACTTTCGCCTTCACAGGCACACACACACGCTTTCTCTCTGCTCTACACAAAAACACTGCTCACTTCAGTCGCGATAAAAAAAAGAAAAATTTTAAACATGCAAGAAGCGTTTGTGGTTTTCACCACATTTTAAGAATTGAGACAGGGTGCATCCAAAATAAGAACTATAACCTTTGCAGTTAACCATCCTGGGGTACTACTCACAAACCCTGGAGGATAAGAATAATATTCAAATAATTAATAGTGTAAAAACTAGGCTAATGAAAAGCAAAATCATTAATAAGGTGGAGTAGTTTTATAGTAATAAAGGAAAACTAACTGCCGCACATAAAACAACATTATGTGTATATATTTGGACCACCGAGCATCGTTTGTGCCTCAAGCAAGAAGTACTTGAGGAGTGCGAGTCAGCAGATAAAAAAGAGCTGAGGTGAAATAAATCTTGACATACATTATTTATCCAGTCTTTGGTCTTCAGCAACAGCTTTATCTTGTTCAGGGTTGCGGTGAATCCAGAGCTTCTCTCAGAAGAAGCACTCTGTGATGCAGGAATAAACCTTGATCCGGGTGCCAGTCCACTTCTAAACACCGTTCACACACATGAACATACTTGTTCACTTAGGGACAGTTAATGGCATGTTGTCATCATCAATCATTATGTTTTTGCAACTTCACACAGATATTAACCCCACTTCAGGAGACTTGAATCAGAGATTTTAGGAATGTGAGGGGGGGAACGGTATTTACTGTACTGCAGTGCCTCGCATTATGTCCCAAATATATCAAGTAAATGGTGAATACCTGATGTCAAGTAAATAATAGATTGTAAGGCATAAGCACCAGGACTGACTCCTCCTCAAATATGTGCACTCCATTCAATAACCCCTCTGACTGAGCCAAGGTCTGGTTGTCCTGTGCTGCAGAGGCATTACGTCTTTAAGATTTATGGAATTGTTGATGTGCTTGAACTTCTTCAAGAAGTCATAAACTATTACAGGGAAACAATATAGATAAATTATAGGTTCTTGGATTGTTTGAGAGAGGAGGCTGTAAAATTGTGGGATCTCAGGTTTCTTGTGCGAATTGTAAAAATTGTGCATAGAATGGAAGCTTCTCCAAAGTGGTCTAAAGGTTTTTTGTTTTTTTTTACCCCCCAGTTGTGCTCTGGAGACCTGGCAGAATGCAAAATTCAGGCCAATATGTCACCCAGTTCCGAATGTGAAAAACTGGAATTTTGGGCAAACTGTCAGTCTGATCCCTTAGAAAAGTTGTAGCATAAGTGTCACAGGGAAGCAGGGATCGTCTTGAATCTCCGAAATGTTTGCATTTTAATACTTATTAATTAATGCTATATGTTGTCCACAGTTCTTTACTGTTTGTCCGATGTTTCCTAGAGATACAGTACTATGCAAAATTCTTGAGCCACCCCTCATTTTTTTTTTTCTATACCACTTGTCTGGGGGGAGGGGGGGTGACGACTTTGGAAATAAGGCGGGGTACACCCTGGATAGGGTACCTATCCATTGCGGGCGCACACACACACACACACACACTACATAAAAATTTGGGAACATCAATTAGCCTAATCTGCATTTCTTTGGGCTTTGGTAGGAAACCAGAGTACACAGAGGAAACCCACCAAGCCCCTCGACGTGAGAGACCAGAGTGCTAACCGTTACACTACTGCGCCGCCTCATTTCTTACCGCGACAAGCTACAAAGTTCCTAAAGATACAATATAAAATTTTGTATTGTAGCCTGTTACAACCTCAGCAGCAACCTCATTTCCCCTCTCATCCAATCCAACCACTCAGTATTCAGCATCACCAGTATAATAATCTAAACCGGTTCATGCCTCAAGTCAGATGGTTTATATGCTTAAATGATATGCAGGGACAGGGACTATGTAAATGAGAGCAAAAAAAGTCCTTCAGGATGCCTGGAGAACTATTCCTCAAGACTACATTAAATATAGACAAAAGTCTGGTGTTTGGAGGCAAAATGTGAAGAAAAGGGGATGGTTTAAGACTTTTACACAGTATTGTATGAAAACCAGTTCTAATGCTTCATTGAAGATCATGAGTGGTGAGTTCACTTGCTCTGTGTACATACCCTAAACAAAGTCTGTGGGATTACATGGTGCAGCATTTAATGATCTTATGTCTTCTCTAAGTGAAAAATTTTGTGGTCTATTATGCAGGTAAAATTGTATATGGATTTCATTGTACATATTAAATATATTAGAGCGGGTGTTGTCCAAAGGTTTGCTGAATGTCACCAAGCAACTCACGGTTTGATAAATTATGATGCATCATTATATCACAATTACAGTGAATTATACTAGTCACACAGAGGTCAAGTCAAATAAACAGTTCAAAAGCAAACAGATTGGAATGAATAAATGGGTGGGAATGACAAAAGAACTTATCATATTTTAGCCGTTACAAATGATTAAAACAACTGCTATTATTATTATTATTATTATTATTTCAGAATCAGGGTTTAATTTGTCACTGTGCACTGCGATGAGTCTTGGCTGATATAAATCGATGCCTTTTGTGGCCTTTATGAATACTTCAAGATCGATTTGTTGTATTTCCATAATATTTTATTCTGGCCTTGTGCTGCTCACAAACCATGTCACTCATATGTAATTCATGAGACATAAGGCTTCTTAATAAAGCCAGAATGCATCCAGAGTTGCACAAGATTCAGGGTTCTTTCACATCCCTGTATGATTTACTGACTCTTCATAGTGGTATCTATAAGTGTTAAGTACTTGCATCACCCTCAGTGACTATACAGTATGTAGTGTATGAAACCTCAGTGACTATGTTTAGTGGGTAATGACGCATTCATTCATAAAAATATAAATTTTCTGTAGGTGGCACAGTGGCCTAGTGGCCTCCCAACTCCAGGGCCGAGGGTTCGAGTCATCTCTGTGCGTGAAGTTTGCATGTTCTCCCAGTGCTTAGTGGGTTTCCTCCAGGTACTCTGGTTTCCTTCCAAAGTCTTGTCTCCTTAAGTCTCCTGGGATTGGACCACTAGGACACTCGCGACCCTGAACACAGGATAGGCATCTTCTCTTAACAGAAATCATTTTCTGTAACCACTTTTTTCTGGTTAAGGTTGTGCTGAAACCAGAGTTTATCCCTTGAGGTGTGAAGTGATATTACACCCAAATGGAAAGGCAGTACAGTGAAACCTCGGATTACGAGTAACGCGGTTTACGAGTGTTCCGCAAGAAGGGCAAAGAGTTTTAATAAATTTTGGTTTACGAGCATTGTCTTGGTTTACGAGTTTTCATTTCGAGTCATCATCTCACTCAGGGTCTACTGTGATTCAATAAGGAGCAAAATGTGTAGACTGCTTTGTTTTCCCAAATATATGTAGGTAATCCAGATGAAACCATACCTCCATCTTTTTCATCTTATTGAGTTACTGTACTGTTACCGAGTATCATGTATCACGCATGCGCTTCTTGAATTGATGCCGAGCGTCACGTGATCACAACTGAGCCAACGTTTTTTCTCTCTCTTGCGCTGCGGGTAATCATCTCCCCTGCTAGGTCTTAGTGCTCGTCCCTTACTGGTATAATTAATATCCGTGTGTGTGTGTTTCTTTCTCTTGCGCTGCAGAGTGTGTGTGTTATGTGTGCGCGCACGTAATTTGACAATGCACCGGTTCACACACAAACACACAAACACTTTTTCTCTCTCTCGCCTTTACTGTGTGGTATTGTTTGAGTGTGAGCTTGTATGTGTATCTTTCTCTTACACTGCAGAGTGTGTGTGTTATGCGTGTGCACACGCACGCGTAATTTGACACCCCGCAGCTTCGCACACTCTCTCTCTGGTCGTTAGTGTGTGTCAGTGTTTGAGTGTGTGTTGTGTGAGCGCGCGTGTAATTTGATACCATGCCAGTTCACTCTCTCTCTCTCTCTCTCTCTCTCTCTCTCTCGCCTTTAATGTGCCTTTAAACACACACACAGTGCCTGCGCGCATAAATGGAAACACTTATCTGTCGGGATTTATTTTTCCTTTTTTTAAGGTAATGTAGGTTACCCCACATACCTAACATGCAGGTTAATTTGTTTTATATTGACTTGATATTTTGTGTTAATTATTTTTATGTAAATGTTTTGATTTACGAGTGTTTTGGAATACGAGCCAGCTTCCGGAACGAATTATGCTCGTAATCCGAGGTTCCACTGTATATCACAAGCTATCATGCACTCCCATGTTAACATTTTCGTTGTACAAATACAGAGATAGGTAAATAAATACCAGTCTAACACGTGCTGCTGCCGGTTTTTTTTTTAGCGCCTACAATATAGCTTATAAGACTATCAGTTAAATTTAAATTTATCTTATAATATTCTTATTGTATTGTCAATAGAACTGAATAAAAAAAATTCATTTAAAAAAAAAAGGACATTTTAGTACATAAATCATTTAAGCAATTATCCGTGTGCTCTCCTTGACTATAAATTAAATAACGTAGTTATCTTTTCCTGGATTTCTTTTGCGCATCGTTGCTTTAAATTACTTTGCCGGTGTATCTTCATTCATCCCTGTCAGAAAATAATAATAATAATAATAATAATAATAAAAACGAGAAATAGGGTAAATGTGGATAAAGTAAATGGTTTCCAAAAAGGACAGTCTTTGAATGATCACGGAACCTGAGCTACAGCTCATTGGTCGACTGTTCGCATTCATAAATTGCAGCCAAATTAAAACGGTCTATAAATAAAGCTGTCTTAACGATGATGATGCTCAAAGACAATCAAGTGTGATGAGGAGTGAAGAAGGGGTGTATTTTGATACAGTATGTCTCTGACGTAATGTTCTTTCTGGTATTATCCACAACTGTCACAGAGGCATATGTTTGAATGGGTTTAAATGTGCGTGTGTGTGTGTGTGTGTGTGCTCTGTCACTTCATTAAAGGAAGCAGTGACTCAACTCAGGGCTCCAGGGGGCGGAGAAGTCATTTACGATCTCCTTGTTTTCCCCAACCCTTTAATTAGTGTTTGTGCACGCAGCTGAGTGTGTGTGTTTTGTTTTTGTTTAGGGATGCTGCCCTCCAAAAGCCATAATCACAACTGGGTTTAGAGGCTGTAAAAATTTAACTAACGATGTTCGAGTTGTGCGTTACACAGCCTTTTTCTTTACATTGATGCTACTAGTTAATGTAGCGCTATTGTAAGGAACTATTATGTGAATAACTGTTTTAACTCTCTTAAACAGATAAGTGTTTTCGCTTATGCGCGCAGGCGCTGTGTGTTTGTGTGTGTGTGCGCGCGTAATTTGACACTGTGCCGGTTCACAAACTCTTCTCTTTCTCGCCTTTACTATGTGTGTGTGTGTGTGTGTGTTTCTCTCTCTTGCCTGCGGAGTGTGTGCGTTATGTGTGTGTGCGCGCGTAATTTGACACTGTGCCGGTTCACAAACTCTTCTCTTTCTCGCCTTTACTATGTGTGTGTGTGTGTGTGTGTGTGTTTCTCTCTCTTGCCTGCGGAGTGTGTGCGTTATGTGTGTGTGCGCGCGTAATTTGACACTGTGCCGGTTCACAAACTCTTCTCTTTCTCGCCTTTACTATGTGTGTGTGTGTGTGTGTGTGTGTGTGTGTGTGTGTGGGAAGCACCCCCTCTCTGCTTCTCACACACACACAAACACACACATAAAGACACTAAAGGTGAGAGAGAGAACTGGCACGTGTGTGAACTGGCACGGTGTCAAATTATGCGCGCGCACACACACATAACGCACACACTTAACGAGCTGAGGGTGAGAAAATAGATTTTTGACCTCTAATGAGACTTTCTTTTGCTTTACACGTGTGCGCGCACACACGTGTGTTATAAGAAACAGTACATGCGCACTGTACACGCGTGCTTTCAAACACAAAATAAAATATGTTTTACACACACACGTGGTCACAGTGTTATAGTAAACAGTAATGTTGATTATACCAGTGAGAGACGAGCACTAAGACCCAGCAGGAGAGACGATTACCCGCAATTCTGCAGCAGGAGAGAGAAAGAGAGCGAAAAACCGTTGGCTCAGTTGTGATCACATGACGCTCGGCGTCAAAACAAGAAGCACATGCATGATACATGATACTCGGTGCTCGTAAACCAAGACTTGCTCGTTTTTCAAGTTAAAATTTATTAAAAATCTTTGCTCGTCTTGCGGAACACTCGCAAACCGCGTTACTCGCAATCCGACAGTTGTAACAGTTTCACTGTATTTTGCTTTCCAACATTATGAAACCTTTTGCTGGAAGATTCCAAATCGTGCCATAATAATATTCTTGATAGTTTTTGATTGCTTAACTTTTGACAACGTACTCACAAGTCACCTACTTTATCAAGAACAGTGAACGTTTACACTCTGGGAAGTATTGACAGCGCTTCAGTGTTTCCACATTTTGCTATGTTACAGCCTTATTCCAAAATGGATTCAATTCATTATTTTCCCAAAAATTCTACAAACAACACCCCATTATGACAATGTGAAAGAAGTTTGTTTGAAAGCTTTGCAAATGTAATAAAAAATAAACAACCTGAAAATGACATACATATTTTCACAGCCTTTGCCATGACACACAGAATTGAGCTCAGATGCATCCTGTTTACACTGATTTCTGGTTTCTACAACTTGACCGGAGTCCACCAATGGTAAATTTAGTTGATTGGACATGACACACCTGTCTATATAAGTTAAAAGCATGAACCAAACCAAGTGCAAGGGTGTGTACAGACCCCTGAGACAGGATTGTATCGAAACACAGATCTGGGGAAGGGTACAGAAAAGATTCTGTATTGAAGGTCCAGATTAGCAAAGTGGCCTCCATCATTCATAAATGGAGGAAGTTAGGAACCACTAGGACTCTCCTAGAGTGGGTTCCACAGTGAGCGATCAGGGAAAAAGGCTTTGGCAGGGAGGTGACCAAGAACCCGGTTAGTTTGAAAGACCTCCAGCGTAATTGGTGCCAAAGGTGGTTAAAAAAAAAAAAATAAAATAAAATTATATATATATATATTTCTCATGGTCTGAGAGTCCTTTTGGTGTCTTTTGGCAATCTCCTCTCCAGGCGACTGTCATGTGCCTTTCGATAAGGAGTGGCTTCTGGCTGGCCACTCTACCATACAGGCCTGATTGATGGAGTGCTGCAGACATGGTTCTTCTTCTCTTCTCTTCTCTATTCCAAAAACAGCAGCCAGGCATCATATCTAACTTTATAACAGTACAGTAACTCAATAAGATGAAAAAGATGGAGGTATGGTTTCATCTGGATTACCTACATATATTTGGGAAAACAAAGCAGTCTACACATTTTGCTCCTTATTGAATCACAGTAGACCCTGAGTGAGATGATGACTTGAAATGAAAATAAATAGCCAGTTAAATTCTAGTGGAACTGGCTACTTAGCCCTATATGCAGTACATGCACTTTATTGCATACCCACTAGGCAGACTGCACATAATACATGGTGTAGAAGGTCTAATGATAGAGATTGCTGTTTAGAAGTCGTGTGTAACAGACATGTTTATGTTAACAGGCTAAGAAAACAGAAATGATATACTGTACACCGATCACCCATAACATTTAAAACCACTTGGGTTTCTAATTTCTGTGCAATTGGACCAGACAAGCTGACCTCTGGTCCCTGTGGGCATGAGTAAACCATGGGTGCTCATAATCCTGTCACGACTTTACTGGTATCATTATTTTCATCTTCTATATCTGCTTATCCTGTAAAGAGTCATGTGGAGCCTGCTTATCCATCCATCCATCATCCATCCATCCATCCATCCATCCATCCATTATCCATCCATCCATCCAAAGTTTGCTATGAAACGTCAAGACTTGTACTGTTCATATTATTCTAGAACATCCGGACAACTTGTCAGCGCTTGTTATGTATGTCTGGTCATGGACTTTATGCATACTGTAGCTGTACTGTACTGTATTCCTATAATTTTTCATTCATGTCATATCAGCGCACCTGTTAATAACGACCTGGATACCACTGTTATCTATCTAGCAGGGCCCAATTCATTGCAGGGCAGGCGCACACACACACACACACACACAGTACAGGCAGTTTGTGAGCGCTAATTACTCAAATCTGTAAGTTTTTGGACTGTGGGAAGAAACTGGAGTACATGACGGTAATGTTTTCTGTTGTTACACCTAAGTAAAAGTACTTCAGTCACTTGTCATTGATGCTAATGCTGCTGCATCCATCTTGTTATTCTCTGCTCTCAACAAACCCATTTGCTATGATTTGTCCTTGCCAACATTACCATGATGTTTTGGGTAAGACACTTCAATGTGTGAAATTAATGCCAGGTCTTGGGTAAGTTTACTTGTCCACTCCTGGCAAAATGATGAAAAATTGGTTAGAGAGAGAGAGAGTTTGACATTAAATTGCTTGTTCCATGTCTTTAAGGCTACAGTAAGCTAATGCAAGCACTACCTTTGATACTTAAGTAGATTCAATGACAAGTAAGCACTTTACTGTACTTTTTAAGTACTTGTACTCAAGTGGAAATTTAAATGGAGGACTTCTACTTCTACTTTCACTGGAGTAATATTTTATTCAAGGTATCTCTACTTTTACTCAAGCAAAGGATTTGTGGCCACCACTGTTTTTTTGCATGATGTTTTTGTGGTTGCTCATATTTGGAGATCTGGATCAAACTCTCTCTCATCTCATGCAACATGTGCACCTAGATAAAAAAAAAGAAAAGTTTGCTGAATGTAGTGAATATTGGAGCATGTGAGACCAATTCACCACATCTGATCTCCTGATGTTCCTCTTTGAAGCCTAAAAGGTTGCTTGCTTTCATAGCCATCAATAATGATGAGGTTAGAACTATATGCATTCATGAAATTGCATTATGCATGAGATGGGGTCTTCTTTGCAAATGTATTACCAATAAAAGAAAATAAAGTAAGATAAATACTTTCCAGAAATCTCATTTAAAAGTCCTTTTAGTAGAGGTGCTAAATGCATGCAATTGTACCGTGTACCATCCATTACGTACAATGGACTTTTGAATAGGTTGAGTGTTTCCCTAGGCACTTGTATCAAGCTATTTGCTAAATAAAACCCTGATTCAGACATGTTGGATATAATTTCTTTCTCAGTAATACACTGCACCCGAAATGAAAAACTAACCATCAAAGAGTAAACATGTCTACCTCCAGCTTCCAGCTTTGACTCAGTAGCCCTTGGAGCAGTCGTCAGACTCCAGTCCTGGAGAAACTCAGCGCAGCAGTTTTCCACCTTGTTTAACACACCTGATTCAGCTCATCAGCTATTTGCTCAGGCCTTCATGCAATGAATTTGATAGGTTTAAGCAGGGTAAACACAAGTCTCTGCAGGCCATCCCTGATCTAGAGTGAGATTTTCAGATTCAGTACTTGCTTAAAAAACTAATGATGCATCTTTTAGGGAAGGACAGAGGAACATGTTTTTTTCTAGGTGCCTTACTAGCTTATGCAGAAGACAGCCACATATCACAATACACAAAGAGAATGCTAGGAAACATATTGTAGCGTTTTTACGCCTGAAGAAATGCTGGAGAGACGAGCGAGCTTATTTGCTGCCCAATGCAATGGCTGGGAGTACTTTATTCAGCATACAGCCGGTATGGCATGAGCAGCACCTTCACTCAGGAGCCTACATCTAATTCAGCATCAGCCTGAACTAGAGCACATTTCACACGTTACACACTTCAACACACACACAACAGGGCCGAAGTCACTAACCCAAACACCTTTCCCCATCATGGTGAACACACCGACATTCCCGCAAAGCATGCTGGTCGTCAGCCGCCGCCCCGCCCACGCCACACTGCCCCCACCCGAGCTGTGACCGTCCCTGGTCACCATGACGAAGTTTGTTTTGGAGGCAGTCGGCGCTGGCGGTGGGAACGCCGGCGTCCTTTGGCAGGTGAGGGATGAACGCGAACATAGTCCTGAGGCGGTCCGGCCTCCACAGAGTTCGATGTTTCATCGGCGTGCGGCTGGTAAGGCGCAAGACGGTCCCGGTGGAGCAAAACTCGTACCCGCCCCGCCAACCGCACCCGGTAGATGACATCGGAGAGCCGAGCTATTACCGCACAGGGGCCCACCCAGTGAGACACACGCCCGGCCGAGAGCCCCCTCCTTCTCCTTCCGGAGGAACACACCCACACCTGCTCGCCAGCAGCAAAATCTCGCCCCTGGCTGTGAGTGTCCACGCCCATTCGCCCCATAGGTGCCCCCACCTGAAAGTCTTGCAGCGGTGCCCGCGAGCGCTGGGTGGGGCCCTTCTGCCTGGCGATAAGCGGTTCACAGTTCAGCCGTGAGACCGGCGGAGCGACTGCGGGTGACGCTCTGGGTGACGCAGTAAGACGGCTGCATGCTGGCTTGGACGGCTGATCACCACCAGAGGGTCTGGAGGGCTGCACAGGGGAAACGTCCTGCGTCGAGGGTTCTACGTCGGCTACCGGGAGTTTGATTTCCCGGTGTGCTGCTAACCTGTCCGGCTGTGGTTTGGGTCCGAGCAACCTGGCTACCCCGAAGTTACCACGCAGAGTTCCGCTGGACAAGTTCAGCACCGCACCCCATCTATCCAAAATGTCCAACCCCAAAACGCAGTCCTCCTCGACGTCCCCCACAACGAACCCGTGGGAATAAGTTCGTCCACCCACCTGGACTCGCACTGTGCGACACGCCCTTACCTTCACGTAGCCCCCAGCAACGGTGCAGATGCTGAAGGCAGGATCAGGCCGTCCGCAAACACGCTTGCTTTGCCCCAGTACTCCAGAGCGCAGCAGCGAAACAGTGGAGCCGGTGTCCACGAGCGCCCGCAGTAAGACGCCATCCAGCACACAGTCGATGTAGAGCCCAGCGCGGCTTACCACGCGTCCTCCCGGCGCTAGTCTAGCGGCTGCTGGTGTACGCTGTCCCGTGCCTCGGCCTCGCCGCGAAACATCGGAGAGTTGCTCGTTGCCTAGCCGCGACGGGTAGCCCTGTCCCCGGCTAGGTTCACGAACCGAGCGCCACTGAGCTGCGGGCGGTCGCTCGGCTCTTCCGCCGTGATGTACCGCCGATATGGGCTCAGCGCGCTCGGCCTCGCGCAGCGGCAGGTCGCTTTGCCGGCTAACGGCGCGCGGAGCTGTCTCTTGCTCCGGCGCTTGCGCTGCGCCAGCCTCCGGCCCGAGATCCAGCGCCGGGATTTTCACCTCGCCGCTCCGCGTTGGTTGCCGTGGTGTGCTCGCTTTAGCGCCGTCGGGAAAGCGCTTCTTTTTCGCGAGTAGTCGCTCCGCTACTCGGCGGCCCGCTTGGATTTTCAATAGGTCTTCCATTGTGCGCTCAAACCCGTGACTCTCCATCCCACTTCTGACACCAATGTAGCGTTTTTACGCCTGAAGAAATGCTGGAGAGACGAGCGAGCTTATTTGCTGCCCAATGCAATGGCTGGGAGTACTTTATTCAGCATACAGCCGGTATGGCATGAGCAGCACCTTCACTCAGGAGCCTACATCTAATTCAGCATCAGCCTGAACTAGAGCACATTTCACACGTTACACACTTCAACACACACACAACAGGGCCGAAGTCACTAACCCAAACACCTTTCCCCATCATGGTGAACACACCGACATTCCCGCAAAGCATGCTGGTCGTCAGCCGCCGCCCCGCCCACGCCACAATATGTTTATTGCTTCTGTAGCTAAATAGAGGACTGTAGCTAAAGTGACTGGGATTAGGACTCTGCACTGGTAGCAATTAAAAATCTCTGGTACATGATGTTCATCTTTGTGAATGCAGATGCATGCATTTCTTTTTTACATTTTTACTTTTCGTAATATTTCCTTTTATACCCAATTGCCAGACGGGTCTTCTTTGGCTCTAGCAGAGGGTATCACAAGATGTCCATCGTGGTAGTGCACAGCTCTCCATTGAGGGTAAGAACCACTCAAACCCAAAATTCTTTTGCAGACTGATATGTTCAGTGTTTAAGTACTATCTAAGCAAGATGGTTATACTCCATCCACTATTTCACAGTTGATAATTCTAAGTAATAGACTATTAAGTGTCACCCAGGAGGTCGAAAAATGACCAGCGCTTAAGTCTGCATTCGCAATTATTTCTTTAACCCGATCTTTAGATCCGGATCTGGAAAGGGATCAAAAATGCCAAAACACTGGTGCAGGCTATGGGAGGGAGTTACGTGTAGCAGTTTGCAATATAAAATATAATGTATAATAAGCAACCCTTCATCTTTCATGCATATTCCTGTAATTTCCAGCAAGTAGGTGTCTGGCCCATGCCAGTATCTGTGAGCATGCCAATATGCTGGCCAGGGGCCAGATTGTAAAGTGCATGGACTATTTTGCCCATTCATTCTTGGATAGGAGGTCTGGTGTGATGAATAGTAGGCATGGAGGGCCAGTCAATAGCAAGTAAAACCAGAGTCAAGAATGGTGAACACTGGTTGCTCTGTGTATTCTTCTAAATCAGCTGCATTTGTAACGTACTGTATGCGGCAGTGGAGTGGAGCATTTTTTCTTAATAATCTTTTCATATTTTATGCACAATTAAAATGCATTCTAGTTAGATTGTTCGATGTATAAAAAAAACAATGTGTTCAACTATGCAGAAAACCGTCACATGATTAAATTAAGTGAGCAAGATATGTATGTCTTGTTTGTAACTTCGTATCTATGTCTATGAACAGCCATCTGATTCTATTGTACAAATCAAATGTTGCATAAACATGATCTAGTATTCATAATTCATGGAAATCAAGTGGGGGATGTGTTAAAAACTTACTAACCTGAATCATGATTTAAACGGGAACTGGAGCGCCAGACATGTAATGGCAAAATGCCCATCATCTTCTTTCAGGCTCTCAGAAAGATTCAAAATTGATTGGAACAGCTTCATAGTTTAAGCCGGTATCTTTCAATGCACTGATTGTGAGTGCATTATGAGCCAAAGGTTACAGTATACTGGACATGCGGGGATATACTGTACAGTACTGCGCTCCAGGTGGAGTTTCATCACGAAGAAATCTTTGCATTTATGTTAATTGTGTGTTGTTTTTTTCTGAGAGCTTTGTGCCAAACATCTCAGTTAGGGTATTCAGTGTCTGTTACAGCAGTTATGTAACCCTCACAGCTACACGTGGGCCAGTGCTCGCTCTATCGCTGTCAAGCCATATTATCATCATGGAGGAGCTGTCCATGCATGCATTTATTTATATGTTGTATTGTTTTAATTTACTTTAAACATTGATGTGCCGGCTGTAATTGGGACCCTGGCCCTCACGTTGACACTCTCACCATGTAGTAATCATAAAACCATGCAAATTGTTTCTCTGTCAGTATTCATTCCTTTAAGCGATCGTTTCTGTGAGGCATCTATCAATAGATGTGTGACTGCCCAGACAGTTTCTATCAGTTCTAAATGATGGCAGCTACAGTACATTAGTGGCTGCTTGTTTTTTTTTTTTTTCTTCCTTCTAATGTTCTGATGCTTTCTCAGAATCGTCCTGAAGGTGTGATTGCTTGTCCTGAGTCTGTAACATGCAGCTTATGAAGGGAGGGCGCAAGTGCATAAACTCAGTGTGTGTTTTATTGTTGCCAATTCAAAAATCATTACGACACTCCATAGCATCGGTCGATACATAATCAGGCAGGAAAACACAAGGATATTCCGCATTCATAAACCCGGAGAAACAAGTGGCAATGATATTTATATTTTCTCCATTTTTTTTGCTTACTGTTTCAGCTGGAAACCCCACATCCTCCTAGGGTTAAACTCTAGAGTCGTCTTTGTATGCGAGAACTGTACTAAGCTCCTCTGAATTCTCCACTTCATTGTGCTCTTGCATTGCCAGCTCATGCATTTGTCTTATGCCTGCTGCTCTACTCCTTTCCTCTTTGTTCCAATGCTCACTCCTTCCTGTTCCTGCCTCATCCAAACAGCAAAGGAGAGCTTACCTTTTTCTTTCTAGGGAGTTCCACAGCTGCGTCTGCAGTTCGCCCTCTGCTGCGCCCGCTACCTCTCATGTTTAAGCCGGAGTAGACTGAGGAACTGCGGCACAGAGAAAAACAGTTGGAGGCAAACTAGAGAAACTATACCAGGCTTAACACCTGGCAGGAAAGCATACGAAATCGAGTTTATCTGTATAAGGGATGAAACCCACTAAGCACAGGGAGATCATGCACACAGACCCAAGGCAGGAATCGAACCCAGACCCTGGAAATGCAAAGCGACAATGCTAAGCACTAAGGCACCATGTTAAAGAATAGGTTCTCAATTTTGGGATTGTGCCGTTCCCTAGGATCGTCAGAAGTGATGTTTACCAACCATCATGTATAGGCATAGTTGTATGCCTATACATTTATTAAATTAAATACAATTTTATATATATATATATATATATATATATATATATATATACACACAGTGGTGTGAAAAACTATTTGCCCCCTTCCTGATTTTTCTTCTTTTGCATGTTTGTCACACAAAATGTTTCTAATCATCAAACACATTTAACTATTAGTCAAAGATAACACAAAATGCAGTTTTTAAATAATGGTTTTTATTATTTAGGGGGAAAAAAAATCCAAACCTACATGGCCCTGTGCGAAAAAGTAATTGCCCCCTGAACCTACAGTGATAATTGGTTGGGCCACCCTTAGCAGCAATAACTGCAGTCAAGCGTTTGCGATAACTTGCAGCGAGTCTTTTACAGCGCTCTGGAGGAATTTTGGCCCACTCATCTTTGCAGAATTGTTGTAATTCAGCTTTATTTGAGGGTTTTCAAGCATGAACCGCCTTTTTAAGGTCATGCCACAACATCTCAATAGGATTCAGGTCAGGACTTTGACTAGGCCACTACAAAGTCTTCATTTTGTTTTTCTTCAGCTATTCAGAGGTGGATTTGCTGGTGTGTTTTGGGTCATTGTCCTGCTGCAGCACCCAAGATCGCTTCAGCTTGAGTTGACGAACAGATGGCCGGACATTCTCCTTCAGGATTTTTTGGTAGACAGTAGAATTCATGGTTCCATCTATCACAGCAAGCCTTCCAGGTCCTGAAGCAGCAAAACAACCCCAGACCATATTTTACTGTTGGTATAATGTTCTTTTTCTGAAATGCTGTGTTACTTTCACGCCAGATGTAACGGGACACGCACCTTCCAAAAAGTTCAACTTTTGTCTCGTCGGTCCACAAGGTATTTTCCCAAAGTCTTGGCAATCATTGAGATGTTTTTTAGCAAAATTGAGACGAGCCTTAATGTTCTTTTTGCTTAAAAGTGGTTTGCGCCTTGGAAATCTGCCATGCAGGCCGTTTTTGCCCAGTCTCTTTTTTATGGTGAAGTCGTAAACACTGACCTTAATTGAGGCAAGTGAGGCCTGCAGTTCTTTAGATGTTGTCCTGGGGTCTTTTGTGGCCTCTCGGATGAGTTGTCTCTGCGCTCTTGGGGTAATTTTGGTCGGCCGGCCACTCCTGGGAAGGTTCACCACTGTTCCATGTTTTTGCCATTTGTGGATAATGGCTCTCACTGTGGTTCGCTGGAGTCCCAAAGCTTTAGAAATGGCTTTATAACCTTTACCAGACTGATAGATCTCAATTACTTTTGTTCTCATTTGTTCCTGAATTTCTTTGGGTCTTGGTATGATGTCTAGCTTTTGAGGTGCTTATGGTCTACTTCTCTTTGTCAGGTAGCTCCTATTTAAGTGATTTCTTGATTGAAACAGGTGTGGCAGTAATCAGGCCTGGGGGTGTCTACAGAAATTGAACTCAGGTGTGATAAACCACAGTTAAGTTATTTTTTAACAAGGGGGGCAATCACTTATTCACACAGGGCCATGTAGATTTGGAGTTTTTTTTTCTCCCTTAATAGTGTAAACCTTCATTTAAAAACTGCATTTTGTGTTCAATTATGTTATCTTTGACTAATAGTTAACGGTTTTTGATAAGCAGAAACATTTAAGTGTGACAAACATGCAAAAGAATAAGAAAATCAGTTAGGGGGCCAATAGTTTTTCACACCACTGTATATATATATATATATATATATATATATATATATATATAAAGTCGCTTTTAAAAATGGTTGTTATTCCTCGAGTCCTCGAATATTTATTTGTAGTGTCGAATTTACAGCATATCTTAACATGCTGTTGTGTTAATAAAAACTGCTTTTATAACAAAGACTGGCAGTGTGCACCAACAGCTATCTAGTGTAAAAATATGCACATTTCCCAAGGAATGGTTTTAGATTATGAGTGTTTTCCTGTAAACATCATATGGGCGATATTTTATTCCATATCCTACCGTACCAGTTTCCAATCTGGGGTCGGTTAAGACAGTCTGTCATAGAGTACACAAATTAAAATCTCATTAAATGATTAAACGTTATGTGAGAATATACAGTTATAATTAATATTTAACATGTTTAAAGATACTACACTACAATATGTGCATCATTTTCTTTTCTAAATATAAAGAAGACAGAGGGCTGGCCGCTAGAGAGAGTTTAAACTATGAAAAAAGGATCTGAGAGGTATTTCAGCTAGAGGCAGCACAGTGGGTTAGTGTTGCTTTGCACCTCCAGGGACCGGAGTTAGATTCCTTCCTTGGGGTCTGTATGCATGGAGTTTGCATGTTCTCCCCATGCATGGCCTAACTGGCGTTCCCAGATTTCCCGTAGTGTGTGAACGAGAATGTGATTGCGTATATATGTGTGTGTGTGCCCTGTGATGGATTGGCACCCTGTCCACGGTGTACCCTGCCTCGTGCCCTAAGTTTTATGTGATAGGCTTAAGGCCCCCCGCGACCCTTTATACAATATAAAGCGGTTTAGATGATAAGTGAGTGATAAAGAAGACAGCGAAACAGAAAGCACATTCATTACACAAATTAGGGGCTGTGAAAATTTTCAGCTGTTAAAACGGTGTCATTGTGCCAAAAGATTGAATATGCTAAATATGTTCTTCAAAATGCCTGTACAGTATTGACCAAACCTAATGCTGCAGCTACTTTGTTATCTTTGACAGAGATGCTCCACATGACAAGTTATTTTTATCACAACCAAATCTGCCAAATCCTGGATCCAGTGCTACAGTATGATCGGATCCTATCAGTTCTTATTCCCAGCCATTATACCCTTGATCATTGTTTTTAATTATGATATGTATGCATAATGCATACCAGTTATTTTACTGATTAAGGATTGATAGTTTGTAGCTGCAAGATTACTTTAATTCATGAAAAACCCTCAGGTTAAGAGATGCCATACTGTGCTACCAATTTCTACATGACAAACAATAGTTTATGTAGGTGTTCCACTTTAGCATAATTTGCTTTCACTTACAGCTCACAGGATTTTTTCCAGTAGAAACTTAGCCCTTAGCCTTTGCAGAAAGCAGTGTGTAACAGACTTTTCATAGTATTCAGAGTATTTTCATTGGATAGGCTTTTTAAATTCAAATTGTGCCCATAGTATATTGGTTGCTAACATCATCCAATAAAGAAGGGTTTTTGTCTTCTTAAAAAAGTAATGCAGTAAGTTAAATATATCTGACAACGTCTTGGTCGTAATGGTTAGTACGGCCTGTTAGTGGCCTTAAACTTCCGGTGTGAAGGGTTCGAATCCCACCCTGGGGTCTGTGGGTGTGGAGTTTGCATGTTTTACTCGCACTTGGTGGTTTTACTCTGGGTATTCTGGTTTCCTTCTCCATGCAGATTAGGCTAAATGTTTCCAAGTTGCCCAAAGTGTGTGAGTTTGTCCTGCGACCTGTCCCGGGGGGATAGGCTCCAGGCCCCCAGGTACCCTGGTATAAAAGATGAATGAATGAATGAATGAATGAATGAATGAATGAATAACTGATCACTCCTTGTGAATGTAATGGGGTATTTCAGAAATCCCATATACCACAACCAGATGGTTCTTCTCATCTGAACGAAACTCAGGATCATTTAAGCTATTAATATTTTGACATGGATTCTCCCAGAAGAAGATGGTCAGAGATATGTCAGAGAAACAGTCGGATGTTGTTCTAGCGTCAGTACTGGAACTTACGGGGGAAATGTGCAGCAGTACTTCAGGACATAAATAGGAAACAGGTGTGAATCTCATGGTTACTGGAATTTGTTTTTCCTCTCTGATTGAAAAGAAACACGAGTAAGATTGATTTCACAGCTGCTCTTTTTCATTTTCATTTATAAAGCAACTTTCCAAGGCCCAAAAGTAATACAACTAAACAAGACAAATGTAATACATTACCAGGCCTGTGAACAGAAATTATATCCTGATATTACCGCACCACTCTTTGTGGTCCTTTATACACTTTGATTTATACACTCTGTTTATAACATATTTTTTTTACTATAATCGATTTTCACCACAAATTATTATTGGCAACATGTTCTTATTACACACATAAACAATTTTTTTTTTTTTATTAAAAAGAATTAATTTCTTTCATTTTTTTGAAGCTGCTTTGAGACAATGACCATTGTTAAAAGCGCTATATAAATAAAATTGAATTGAATTGAATTATGAAGGATGTTCAAGTCAAACCAGGACTTTGATTAAATTTCTTGTAAATGAAGGCATAAAACCAACATTGACATTCAAAGAAGACTTCAGCGCGGTACAGTGATGAGACTCTTCGTCGTAGTAACACATTTGCATGTTTGTATTTCCGTGAATGCCTGCAGTTGTTCCTGGGAACAACCAGCAAATGGAAATCTACGGATTACTCATCACCACCTTGTAGAAGAGATGATTCTTTACACACACTCATTTCACAAACAATATTTGCACATTATAGAAACTCGACTAGGAGTTCTTTGGCCCATCCCCCATACTGTCCATTTCCACATGCTTGGCACTTTGAGTTCCTGGAAAGCCAGCATTTCAGACATGAAGCAGTCAGGCCATCATGGCTCTGGCACAATGAGAACATTGTCCACCTTTATGGTATCCGACCACTAGTAAAATGCTTGGGTAAGTTCAGGGACATTTGTTATAAATATTATAAAGAGAAATAAATGCAGTTTTTACTCTCATATCTGTCCTGTTACTCTGCACAATCAAAAGTCGTGGTTTGGTATATACACTATATTGCCAAAAGTATCCACTCGCCTGTCTTCACATGTATTGAAACTTGAGTAACATCCAACTCTTAATCCATAAGGTTTATTGGGTGGGTGTTGGCCCACCCTTTGCTGCTTCTTCTTCTTTTTTTGGAAAGGCTTTACACAAGTTTTAGGAGTGTGTTTATGGGAATTTTTGACCATTGTTCAAGAAGCACATTTGTGAGGTCAGACACTAATGTTGGGCGCGAAGGCCTGGCTCACTCTAACTCATCCCAAAGGTGTTCTGTTGTGTTAAGGCTAGTCAAGTTCTTCCCCACCAAGCTTGCTTATCCATGTCTTCATGGATCTTGCTTTGTGCATTGGTACGCAGTCATGTTGGAACAGGAAGGGGCCATCCCCTAACTGTTCTCACAGTTGGGAGCATAAAATTGTCCAAAATGTCTTGGCATGCTGACACATTAGGAGTTCCTTTCACTAAAAGTAAGAAGCAGAGCCCAATCACTCACTCACTCACTCACTCACTCACTCATCATCTATACCGCTTTATCCTGTATTCAGGGTCGCGGCGGCTTGGAGCCTATCCCAGGAGGCTTAGGGCACGAGGCGGGGTATACCCTAGACAGGGTGCCAATCCAATGCAGGGCAAATACATACAAATTCACACACTAGGGCAATTTGCGAACACCAATTAGCCTAACCTGCAGGTCTTTTGACTGTGGGATAAATCCGGAGTACTCAAAGGAAACCCACAGAGCACGGGGAGAACATATTCCATATGCAAAAGGTTTCCCAACATCATATTAAACCATATGGATGAAGAATTGGATGTTACTCCATTTATATGCATGTGAAGGCAGATGAGCCAATACTTTTGGCAAAATAGTGTACTGTAGCTTATTATGCTATTCATATGCTTATTATATATGTTAAATGTTTAAACCACAAGAATATAATAAGGTAAAAAGAAGTTTATGTTCATCAACTCAGTATGATTAGTGCACATTACAGATGCACATGGTTAAAAAAACAAAAATTTTATGATGTATTGCTCTGTATTATCTCTGCACATGTATAGCTTAGGTTACTGTCCTTGTAGATCTTCTCCTACATCCCACTTTTTTCTTTGTTCTTGGGTTTCTGAAATCATGGTGGTACAGTAAATGATTGGCTAGATGTGAATGCATGGAAATGTGTGCAAATGTGATTGCCCCCTTGATGAACTTGCATTCCCATGAAGGATATACAATATTCCCGCTTCATGACCAGGTTTCCCAGCATGGGCTCTGGTTTCACTGAAATGTTGACCATACTGTATATGCTGGCTCATACTGTATACAGTATGTTAGTCAAGGGAAAATTACAAAACAAAGTCAGAGCAATCTTAAAATATTAACAGTTATCATTTTATGTTGTCAGGAATTAAGCATCACATTATTGTCAAATTCCTCAAACATAAAAAACAGCAGAAAAACCTACTGTATATACTATCTTCAGACATGTTTCTTCCTGGAGGGTTCTACTTGGTATGATCTACTGTATAAAGGAAAGATACTGTTTAAAGGGTTCCTCAGAAGAACGACCCAAAAGGACGTACAGTATCAGGTTATTGCCATCTTTTAAATAAACTTCTAAATAAATGCTTTAGGGAAGGAGTAGGAAAATCTTTTTTTAAGTGCACGCAGGGGACCCAGGCCCAGGCCCCCAGAACATTTACTGATGTGCATTTATAGCCTATGTCCATTGTTTAAACTTTAAAAACAGAGAATAAAGCTGGACTTTTAAAAAAGCTTATTTTAAGCTAGGTTTTTGAACGGCGCAGTGATCTAACATTTTGCACTGTTAAGAAGAGCTGCAAGGTAAAATTCTGATGATTCCACCCATTAATTTAAATGTTATTAGTAAAACTTTCATATTAGCCGGTACAACAGAGAACCTAGACTATATCCTGGGAACACTGGAATACATGGACTGGACAGTCATAGACTGGTACATTATTCAGGTAGTAGACGAAGATCTCTCTCATGATGGCAGTAGAAGGGAATCTGGTACAGGGAAACCCTTGGATGGTTTGCTTGTCCATAACAGGGCACCATGCACACCCACATTCACACTTAGTGGCTATTATGGCATATAGCCAATCTAACATAGGAGGACATCAGAGAGCCTTGATGTACCCCACATGTACCACACAGAATATGGTGAGTGAAAGAGTCCAAGATCAAACTGGGAAACCTGAAACTACTGTATAAGGCAGCCATACCATGCATCTTGTACAGTAGTTGCAACAAAGCAAAAAAAATTAATGTCCACCATGTTGGTTCAGTGTTGGTTCAAAATAGCATCCTTTCAGTTACCCATGATGAGAAATCCATGAAGCAAGGAACACTTGGGTGGAAATCATCATACCAGGCACATCTTTTATCTACTGTATACCAGTAAAACATAACATAATGGCATTAAAGGGATAAATTTGTACATTATAAATACCATAGATCTTGGTTGTTACAAATGTTCCTGCTCTGCACACCAATTGTGAAGTTTATCACCCAGAGTACAATGTCAGTAATTGAGGCCAAATTCCACAACCCTCATTCTGTGCAAAAGGTTCAGAAGCTTCTACAGTCCTACTGAGCTCAATCGATATCTACTATAAATTGATATCTTTTAAAGTTACGGTGTATTTAGTAAAGATGAACTCTCTTTCTTTCCTGGAACTAGCTGTATGACTACTTTTAAGTAGCTGTATGACCTATTGTAATGTACTTCTATGCACTTAAAAAAACCTGAACCATTCCTTTAAAATAGATTAGATTAGAACTTTGTCATTGTGCAACATACAGTACATGTACATAGCCAATGAAATGCAGTTAGCATCTAACCAGAAGTGCAAAACATTATATATGGTAAAATACAACATATATATAAACTATAGAATGACTGTGAATGCCTGTATGATACAATATATACAAAATAAATATAGGTGGAATATACAGTAGTGCAATGATAAAGATAAATCATGGATGGTGCAAAGATGCATAGTGGATAAACCAGCACAATATAGACTGAATAAACTTAGGATACAGTACATCAAATGTCCTAAGTGTACCTGTACAGCCTCACACATCTGCTTGTGATATGAGTGCTGACATTGTGTAAAGCTGATTGAAGAAACAGCCACAATTGATCCAGCAGTGGGATCCAGTCTAGTTTGGCTTCCTCCCAATCATTCAGCCATTTCCAGTTCCGTTTTCTCCTCTCGAGACATTTGTTTCTTTCCTCTGCTCCATCTTTCCCTGTGTCTTGTTTGGGAGGATAAACGGAGCTGCCACCACAGACGATACGCTCGCACATAACTGGAATTTAATTACCGGTTCCTCATGCTCTGCCAAAGCCAGATATTTGCAAAATCTGGTGCCAGCTACAGCAGGAAAAAGAACTTGTCCCATATTTATTCATTTTCTAAGCATGTTGTGCTTTTATAACCTTATATTATAATGTCAATATTATTAAGAAAAGACCCACGGTATACTGAACATTTATATAAAATAAACTAGGAATTTTGGAATTACACGAAAGTGTGTCACAGTTATAACATAATTGCTTAATTACAGTTATGTATACTGATCAGGATTATTAGAAATTATTGTCATTAAATGTTACAATTTCACAATTATAGGGTGCCATGTACTGTAAGTATGTGTAGCCAGGAAACACTTTTATTCTCAGTATATTTCTTGATAATACTCAAACAGCTGCCAAATCATATTTTAATTGTTGATTTTCAGTCAAGAGCTCTGAGTTGCAAGCTATTTGTATTTGCATATTTTTTTTCAGTGAAGGCAGTTCATTTTAAAGACGCTATAAATAAGTTATTCTGTATAAAACATTTTATACTGTAGATGGAAAGACTCGACATAATAATACAAAAGTCATTCATTCATTCATTTATTCATTCATTCAGTAACCACTTTACTGATCATTATCCTGATCATGGTCATTTCAACTTTTCATGGTATTGTTCGTTCTATGTATGTTTGCAGTTTCCATCCATTTATCAATTCATCCATCTAGAAACCTCTATAGTCCAACTAGGGCCATTGGATTTATTCCAATTTTTACGATTGTGGTAGGTTAACATTCACATACTCCCGCAGCATGGGAACGCTAATTAGCCTAATCTGCATGTTTTTGGACTGTGTAAGGAAACTGGAGAACCCGGAGGAAACTCACTAAGCTTGAGAACATGCAAACTCCATGCACACAGATCCGAGGCGAGAATCGAAAACAGATCCTGAAGGTGCAAGGCGACTGTGCTAACCGCTAAGCGACCATGCTGCATTATTACATTATCCAATTTTATAGTAAAAGTGGCATAAAGTCAAAAGACATGACAAATTGCAATGGTGTAAAAGACAATAAATAGGCTTAGCAATGTTTAGGCTACATTCACATTACTCACATTTGTTTAAAATCCCAATGTGACTTTTGGTTTGGTTCGGTATGTTTTTTTTTTTTTTTTTTATTCCAATAACAATGTCCTTTTTATAATCAGTTTATGTTGTGATGTTTTAGCGTATCCTTTAATAACCTTATCGTATTCTACAGTATATGTTTGCAGTGTCCTCTCATTATTTAGGAGTAGCAACGGTAGCAACTATCTAGTTTAACTGCTGAAATAATGAAAGACTCTAGCAATCCTGCTTTCCATCCGTTTAATTAATGTCAAATCAAAGTCATGGCATCCTGTCCAGGGCCTCCCCTGCACAAGCTTCAGTAACTTAATAATCTCTCAGTTACCATTTATTCATTCATCTGCCTTTGTAAAAAACAAACAAAAAAAGCACATTTGTCTGGGTTGATGAATTTGTGGACAGAGAAGATGCTTGTCAACAGGTAAGGCAGGTAACTGCTTGGGGTCAACTTGGACAAGTTGTCAATCCACACACACTCACTCTACCGGCAATTTGGGAATTCCATGCACACAAAATTTCCATTTTTCCTGTACAAGGGTTTTATGTCTTTTTATATTGTGAAAATAATACTGAGAGAATATGATTTGGCTGTTGGAACAATTTTTTATGTCAGATTATTTATAAAATAATGGTGATTAATGCTGGATAGAGAGGCTACATGCAGATTTTTGACGAGGGCTTCAACAGACTCAAGAATAACCACTGCTTGTGGAGCATTGCCTCAAGGGGTCAGATCGTTTTTTTTGGCACGAGAAAAACCTAAATCCTAGTTGGTTTTAATGGTAATGGTTTAAACGTTATGGCTGATCAGGTGATTTTTATTTTTTGGTATTTTGTGCCATCCGGCACAACGGGCAACAGATGCTCCTCACCCTGTAGGTTTATCTGTCTTTTCTGTGGCAGTTACTTAAGGGATCGGGTTGTCAGCTCAACGCCCGATTGTCATTCACACACTATGGGCAATTTGGGAACGCCAATTAGCCTAATTTGCATGTCTTTGGAATGTAGTAAGAAAACCTGAGTACTCAACTCAAACCCACATGCAAACATCTGTGCACACAGAACCCTAGGCAGGAATCGAATCCTAAAGGTGCCAGGTGACAGCGCTAACCACAGTGCTAACCCACCAGGATAAGTTTATATTTTACATATATTTAGGTTCTCATCCTTGAGCCGTCACTGTTGGCAAATGACTGTGGTGTTATCGGAATACAACACTTGTACACATTCCGCACATTAATCATATAACAGCACACGCTGACACAGGATGCATTATAATTGGAAAAAGAAATTATGCCTTTTTGTAAAATAAACCAAATAGACACATGGTTTTAGAGACAGCTTTGACTTAAGTTTGAATTATTAATGTCATCAGTAAAATGTTGCATTAGTTTTTCAAATTAAATTAATTGGTAGTGTGACCTTTTTTTTCTGGACTCAGGAAAAAAAGTATGGCAAGGCACAGTATTTTTTTTTTTTTTTAAGAGTTATAGTTCTACCTTTCTCAGTGGCTTCTATCTTTGTTGTCAGATTTTAAACAAAAGCTTTAAGGATTTCCTCAGCAGGGTAACCTGTGGAGCACTTTCGATTACAACGGTAGATGGAACCTTGAGAGCATGTGCTGGATCTTACTGTGCTCGCTCAATAAGAGAATAAATTAAGTAAACTTAATCGGGTTTGTTCGGATTTATACCCTCTGAGTTGAATTAAAATGGAACGTAAATTCCTTGATTGGGTTTCTCCCTGTTAACATAAGGGTTAATGTAAACTGAATGTAATTACTATAAAAGCCGGCATGCAGCAACCCAGAATAAATGGAGATGTTTCTTTGATGAGGAACGCAGAACGTAATTGTAAAAATTGGCTAAATTTAGTTAAGTGGGCTCATTACTATTTTCGTTATTTTTGTGTCCATGATCGTTACTAATCCTTAAATAGCTATATTTTTTAATTTCTTTCTTCACTCACTTCCTTTCAGCAAATAAACCTCGTAACAAAGTCCCGCTGCTCTACTTGTTTGTCACGTCCGTGTGCACAGGCAGTCCGTACACCAGTAAATCTATAAAAGAACAGGAAGTAAAGCTCTAGTTTGATGGAGTAAGATATAAGCCCAGGATTAGAGCCGAGATATTGATATATCTTATAGAGGCCATGGCAGAGATGGCTGAGTAATGCAGACAACAGCTTATGCTATAGAAAAGGTCGAAAGATGAAGATTGCGGCATGAAAGCGGCAGTTAGAAAGGAATGAGACCGAATCGTTGATGCGGCTTTTCTGACTGGAGCGACCAGCGGGATTTAAATAGCCATGCTTGACATGTCTGCTTTAATGTTAAAGATGCATACGAAGCATGAAACATGAGAACATGCCTTTAGCTGAAATACCTCTCAGATCATTTTTTCTCAGATTATTTTGCTCCTCTTCCGACTGCACTGTCCCAATGTCACTAGCAGAGGACAGCAGAGCTGATCAACAAGCAGAAGAATATCTCATTATATGAGATCACATTAGGGAGGGGGAAAATCTAATTAGCTTTGTGCTTTTTAACCATTTACAGTTATATTTAGTGCTGTGGAACGTCCATGAAACTTGTGTAATATTCGTGAGAGCACTTCAATCAAGTATTGCTCAATCGGATTGGGATTTAGGTAGTTTGGAGGCAACACCCTTGAACTCTTTGGTCCCATGCGTCACATGTTATAATGTCTTGGGTGTTCTGTTACCTTTCTGTCATGGCCAACATTGACTTTTTTGGCGGTTTATGTTGCATTGGCTTTTCTGTGGAATCAGATCTCCCAGGCTGGTGTTTGGTACCCAAGGTTGAGCTTTGAGGCGTCCATCATCCTGTAACCAGTTTATGCCCACTTTTTGCATTACTTTCAGTACAGATGCTTCACTGAGAGCTTTACTCTCTTATTATTAAGTATAGTCTTCCTCCTTATATAGTTCACATCCAATCTCATTTAGAGTAAATAAAGAAAAGAGTAAAGAAAGTAAGAAATACAGTGGAATCATTTTAAACTCCTTCAGTGTTATAAATATAGCATAGAATTTGCAGAACTTTAGCAGTTACTTTTTAATTAATCATGGATCAGTGTGTCTTAAATTTTTAATAATTTGCTGGATCCTTCAAATGATAAATTGTTACCCGCTGCTCTTTGAACGAGAATGTGTTTACTTCTGGTTCCCTCTGGATATGAGAAAGAGACAGCGAGAAAGAGACAGAGAGAGATGGCTTAGCGATTCGCACATGAGCTCATTGCTGGAAGAAGGCTCTCGAGGGAAACAACAGCTCGGCACATGCACGGGACATTTTCTCTCTCTCTCTCTCTCTCTCTCTGTCTGGCTCTCATATAATCGCAAACACACTCACACGTACAAACACATAGACACACGTGCATTAGCGAGTAGGGGAAACTATTGCGTCTATGTTTCAATCTAAATGCAAATGCATGGCACGGGAGCTCGTGAACAAAAGAGGAGATAGAACAAAGGGAAGCAAAACAAAAGAGGCAGATTAGAAAACACTTGTATCATGTATGTTCAAGTGCTTGCATGTGCGTGTAATATGCGGGGTGTGAAAGTGATTTAAACATGAGGTTTGAATATATCTAACAATATTGTGTTAGGCTTTGCTGTACCGTAGCAAAGCACCTGTGAGCTCATGGAATCTGACAACTTTTTATTAAAAATATAAGGTGTGATGTGTGGGCGTTTTTACATGGGTGATTAGCCACAGCTGGGGTGATGAGGAAATCTACGTATAGTCAGCATGATCATCAACAAGGCACAGTATAATGTATAGTATAATGATGCGTTTACATCACAACATACTTGATCTGGAATAGTAAATATAAAAAAAAAAAAAAAACAGTACAGCTTTCCTTGTCAGGCTTCTCACCGTATGAAAAATCATTCTTACTGGTATGACTCCATTAAAGATTTTATTGATGCCATAAAGTTAACCCCCCATGTTGAGCATAGCCATTAGATTAGCGGTTTAGTAAATAGAAAACCAGTTTCATGTTCGTTTGTTTTTTTTAAATCCTAATTAGCATGAGGAAAGATATAATGAATCTGAGATTTAATGGAATATTAAGGAGCCATTAAACTGTATACTAAACAATGCCATTATACTCACCAAGCAGAAACAGAATTTTCGTGGTTTAGTTAGAAACATGTCATGGCATGTGGTTTATTTGTTTATATCAATACAAGCACTTTCTTCATTCTGTGATAGATGATCTATCATCGTTTATCCTGTGTACAAGGTAAGCCTATCCCAGGAGACCTAGGGCACGATGCAGGGCAAACCCTATGCGGGGTGCCAATTAAATCGGAGGACACACACTGATTCACACTATGGGCAATATGGGAACGCCAATTACCCTAATCTGCATGACTTTGGACTTTAGAGGAAACCGGAGGACCCCGAGTTGGGAATCGAACCCCGACCTTGGAGGTTCAAGGCGACAGTGCTAACCACTAAGCTGCCATCCATGCCGCCTTAAATGATCTACGTTTAATTTAACTTGTATTCCAGTTGTATAAAGCTTTTAAAAATTAATATAGTCTCAATGCAGCGTTACAATATAATTATGTAATGCAGCGTTACAATTATAAAAAATAGAAGGAAAATGTACAGATTTTTGTTTGTACAGTTGTATGTACTGTACATACACATGTATAGTTTGTCTCCGATGAGCAAGCCAGGGAAAAAGATGCCCAGCAAAAAAACCCTGAGATAACAGAGGAACCACTCTCAAAAGATAACCAATCCTCATTTGGGTGATATCAGATACTGTAGTATGTCCATAAATCAATCCTTACTTTATCTGTGGGCTATCAAGCTTAAAGTTCAATGTAACAGGAGATTATGTTAACATCCAGTCCACTTACACTGATGTGGATCAGTGGATCAGGTACAAAACTGTTTAAAGGAATTTCAGTCCTAAACTATTGAGCAACTGCAGTCATAAGCCATCACGGAAAAAACTGCCCACATCAGCCGGGTTGAAGTGGTCATCATCAGGTGGAACCATTCTCTGTCACCACACAAATCCAGAAGCAGAACACATGGAGCCATATTGATCAGCAGCCAGACACCTCCATGCTGTGAGAACTGCAAACAGTAATGGGGCACCAACATGTGTCAGAATGTCTTCATGTTCTAAGAGCTCAAATCATAAGGACTTCAGGTTGTGTCAAACAGGTCTGGAGTGCTGGTAACTCAGGATCACTGGTAACTCTGGTAGGAATGCCCGTGTCCTGAATTATAGGCTATATGGTTGACTTTAAACTTGTTAACGTAAAATTGACTTTTAGTATAATACACACTCTATTGCCAAATAAATGTGGACACCTGTCCATTACACCTGTATAATTCTAATTTATTTTTAATCTGCTGTTATAATATTCTTCCATCTTTTGGTAAGGCTTTCTACACTATTTTGGAGTGTAGTTTTGGAAATTTGTATTCATTCACGAATCCACAAGAGCATTAGTGAGGTCACATCTGGTGTTGGGAAAGGAGGACTGTGGTGCAGTCAGTGTTCCAGTTCATCCCAGCAGTTCGCGGGGTCATGTGTCCACATACTTTTGGCCACATATTGTACTGAAAAAAAAAAGTTTTTTGACATAGATTAAAAACATCAACTGGAATAAATCAATATTAGACCGAATATAAGATGAAATAAAATTCAGATCGCACAGGAAAGACTTCATGATTGTCAAAAGATCATGATTAAGCTACAGACTATAGAAACCAGGATAAAGAAGGCAATAGTCAAATACATGATGTAAGTATTAAAAGGAAGCATATATTAATCAAGGGTACTTTATGCGTACCTTGTTCTAGCCCCTTTCGTCCTCAACCAAAAGACTGTGTGGTGTCCTCCCAACAGCACATTTTCTTCTAGAGTACTAATTACAAATTCGTGACCATGACTGCATGTGTGTAGCCCATGAAAAGTCCCCATAAATTTCTTGTTATTTTTAAGGAAGCAAGTAAAGGACAAAGACAAAAAGGCTGCTGTGTGCTTGTAAGGTATAGAGATATACTCAAAAAGCTATCCGCATCACTAAAAGACAGAATAAATGCTCCATGGGGATAGTGGTGCGACATATATAGGACATATACTGTATACTGTAGGACCTATATAATATTGGGGGATTGGTTGGCGTTACATGTCTTAGAGAAAGCATTTGGCCTTTCCTGGTTGGCATATATAAAATTTAAACTTAACCACTGAAGTTTTTAATAAAATTAAAGATAAATTATAAAAATAAAGAAAATTTGTTATTAAAACTGTACATAGTTTTCTTCAAACGTTAGGACTTCTAAGAAAGAAGATCTAAGAAAATCTAGTGCTGTAAGTTGCCTAGACATTTTTTATCTTCTCAACTTTTTAAATTGTTTTAAAGGTGTATTGTATTCATAATTACCTTTAAAAGGGACACACTTAAGTATATAAAAAGATGCAGCCACAATGCAACCACTGCAAGTAGGAAAATTCCAATTTCTTACCTATATTTCTGGATGTGTTGGAAAAGTAAGCCTAGCTAATGGTTTAAAATTGAGCAACGACTACTTATAGGAGACTTCCATAAACTGGTAAATGTATACTGGTAATGGTAAATGTTAATATCCTTAACCTGGGCAAGTTTTTTTTTTTTTTTCTTTCTTTTTTCTTTTGTTCGTTCATTTGTAAATTTTCCACTGTAGGCTACGAGGAGTAGTAAAAGTAGTTGACATACCAGTCAAAACTTTGAACAGAAGTTTGGATTTATTTTTCTACATTCTGGAACAGTACTGGAGATTTTAAAATTATGAAATAACATATGGAAGTAGGTAACAAAAGTAGCAACAATGTAACATAAAGGTCAGCTGTTCTGGTTCTAGGAAGAACAGTACTGGTAAAAACCACGATGAAATTGGCTCTGTGATCATGCAATGATGACCATGCCAGGAAAGCACGACCAACACTTACCTCTGGTGCAGAGGAGAAGCCTCACTAATTAACAGCACCTCAGATTAGAGCCTATATAAAGGAATTACAGAGCATAAGTAGCAGACACATCTCAATATCACCTGTTCCAAGGAGACTATTGCATATTTTGGATGAATTCGGCATTATTTTACAATGTAGAAAGAAATAAAAATCAGGAAGGATGGATTCAGTAGACTAAGGAACGACTGGAGAGTCCTGAATCTTAATCTGCTGTTCCTTTATTCTTGGTCTATTCGTACATACTGTAAGAAAAGCTTGTGACAGTACACGCACTGTAAGTGCTTCCCAAATTAGCAACTGATAAATTGTCACCAATGAAATATTAATATGCAGCAGTTGTTTACAGGGAAATGGCGGAGCTTCAAATTAACGCATTAAGCATGAGTACTAAACAGCATGCGATTTTACCGTATTGTAGAAGCTGATAGGATAAAATATCAGACCGCATGAAACAGCTGAGACAAGTGTTAAGGAACACTTGTCTCAGCTGTTTCATGTGGTCTGATATTATTATATCATTATGTGTACACATACACTAACTAAACTGTTGATATTATGCCAACAGGTAGTCGGCTATCAGGTGCATTTAGCAGCCTGCAATGGTGCAGTGATGCCAAGTCAGCCAGCTTAAAAAAACACTTGTTTGAAATGTTTAAGCAAAGAATTTGTAGAATTTGCTTTGGACTCTTCTATTAGGCTAATTGGTAGTCAGTATGGGATGAAAACAAATGTAAAATATATACAGCCCCCGAAACATGTAATTATCTTAAAATTAATGAGTTATTAATGACTATCCTAGCGATAGCTAGCTACAGTAGGTCCAAACCCTGGTTGTTTTAAAAGGATCATTTCGTTTTTCTTTCCCTCCTATTTAGCATCACCGGTTGTCAAATTCAATATGAAAACAGAGATGTCTTGATCATAGGTTAGCAGAATGGACTGTACTGTGCGTAGAAATAGTAAATACCCTTTAATCATCACAAATGACGGTTTAACTACATTACTAGACTTCTTCATGTTGTTTCGAATGATGTTTGAGCTTATGATATAGTGTAAATGCGATTGTTCAAGAGGTAATTATTTAAATTAGGTGGTAGATGCTAGGGAAATCAGCATGCTAGTGCAGTAGCATTACTGTATGTGTACACATTGCAGCTATGCTAGCTGATGTACCCTGAGTCAGCTGCAGGATATTTGGCAATTTTGTACCTCTTTAAATAATCACTGAAAAGATATACAATGGTCACAGTATCAGTGTGAGTAATAAAACATCTTGGTAACCTGTTGCAGTCATATTTCCCCACATGTAGCATGCTCACATAGAGGCGCCAATATATTTGGTAAATAGTAACCATGCCCCCCCTTGCTCAAGCACATTTGTGACTTGAATAGGATATCGACAGCAATCCTTGAAAGACCCAAATATTTAACTCAGTATTGATTGTTAGCCCTGTATGTATACATTGACTATTGTATGAAAGGCAAGTACCCGCAACCTTTAAAGATCTGACATTTATCTCATTATCTTTTTCCTCTGACTCAAACACTGGATTGCGATATTCCGCATTTAAGAGCTGGGAAACAAAAGCTGTCTCCTCAGTGGCCTTTGACTTGATGTTTCCTGTACTAGTAGGTCATCTTTAAGTGCTTTTGTAAGTCAAACATTGACAGTGAAAAGCCACAAGTGCCACAGAGTCCACTCGAGTCCAATTAACGAGGGAGGGATAGTGAGGTGACATGTGGAGGACTACTTCAGCTAATGTTAATGCTAATAATGACAGAAAGCTTTGATGCACTGGCAGTTGGCGTTATGCTACTTGTATCATAATCTATATCTGTTTTTCTTTCTTTTTTAAAATGATTTTTGATTTTTCTTTATTTTTTTACATTATGATACACTTTTATAATACTCTTATATATTAGAAAGAATCGTAAATTACAATCGGAAGTTACACTGTGAAATATTTGACAAATAACAGCTACAGTATATTTAAATGCTAATATAACTGCATTTTTACATGCAGAATGAAGGAAGAATTTAAAGGATTAGGACTAACCAGCTGTGTAAAAAGGTTATGCGGTCTGATGGGCTCAAAAAAATGAATTGAATGTACCTGTCATGTTTAGTGCCCACGTCTGGTGACGTCTAGGCTCAGCAACATTATGCAGAAAATAAAGTATAGTCAACCAACGACCTTAATGTACAGATTTTATCAAACTGATGCATTTTTCCTTTCCTGACGACACATTCATATTCCAGCACTCACATTGTGAAAGAGTGGTTCTGGAAGCATGAGGAAACATTTTCAAACATGAATCGTGAACTCTGCTTATCGTCCTTCGTGAAATCTGTGCAAAGATATATAGACAGTCAATACCCTATATTGTCATTTACTTTTCGTTCAACATGCATTACAGCTTGATATTTAAATGTAGCACATTTTCAAATTATGATGTGTGTAAATTCTAGCGCTTTGCCATATATCATAAACAGGCAATTAATAAGGCACTCACAAGCTTGCACTCTTTTGTATGAATGTAACTAAACCCATCAATGCTGAGGATTTTTTAAAACAACTCTGCTTAGAATCATTATGTCCATAAAACTCTAAATATTGGCAGAATATCCCAGCACTGTTTGGATTTGAGGCTTGCTGACCAGACCGTTGATCTCCGACAGCGCTGTTTTCAGTAATGAAAGTTCATGATCAAAGCTCAGAGCAACAGTTGCACCCTTGTGAAAGCTGAACCATTTCATCTTGCTTTGTTTGAACAAAAATCCACTTAAATATACCACTGACTGTGTGCCTGCAACAGCTCTTTTACCCTTGACAAATATTTGACAGCATTATGCAACTCCAGAAATGCAATTAGAATTTAGATTAATACAGCATTATTTGAACTGTTGAATATTCCGACGACATGATGAGCGAGATAGACCGATAGTGCAGAGAGTAATGCGATCTTCTCGGCTTAAGTGACGGTGTTGAAACAAGCGAGGGAAGGCTGCTTTGATCTTCTGTATTAATTATGGCCTAATTGAGGGAATTCTCTGTTGCACACCTCTCTAAGCTCTTTGAAGCCCGCCACCATTCAGTTCCTTGTATTCACGTCGTCCTGTCCTCCCTCTATCCCCAACCCTCCTACCTCCACGTTAACACGTCCAACAGCGAGATGCCCTTCTACTTTAACCGATAATGATACATGAAGAAAAAAAATCTGTTTGCTGTGGCATTTTGCCAACCCCTGGCACCTGTTGACATGCAGGTGCATGCATGGAATAGGCATGGGGACGCTCGCTTACTAACAATCACTTTTTTGAGAGCCTAAGCCGGAAAACTAGAGACACTGAACATGAAGCAGGAGGAAAGGCGTGTGCGTGTTAGCAGGCGTGTTTTGGATATCATCCAGAACTGACAAGTGAGTCTGTAGTGCAGTGCCTGCTGCTCAGTCGGCTCCCATCTGGACAGGCGACAAGCAAGTGTGATCAACATGTGGCTCCGAGGACGAAAGGGAAAAGAAAAATGGGGATGTTGAAAAAAACAAAGGCGTACTGTACTGTATAGTCGAATTATATGAAGTGAAACTGTTTGTCAGGGTAGATTTTGGTGATCTACTGTAGGACTGTCGGATTACAGCAGATTTCCATTCTCCTATTTATAGTTTATGGCAGGATGGTGGGGTGGTGGCGCCTTAAAGCTCCAGGGCCCCAGATTCGATCCGTGGCATGTGCACGCCATTCTGTGTGTGTTTCCTCTGTGATCTCTGTGATTACCCTTCCACCCACCAAAAAAAAAATATTTCTGGGGCTGCATTGGATACAACCTGATGGACTCGTGTCCTGTCCAATGTGTTATAGCAGTGTTTCCATTGTTCCTCTCAATTTTTAATGATCCCCAGCAAGACAACGAGGATTCTAATTATGAATTAATATATATATATATATATATAAATCTATAGTCTAGACATCGATAGATATTAAAATAACATGACAACAGCAAGATGGAAATAAAAACAGAAAAAAAAATGCTTCCTTAAAAGGAATAAGGAGGAACCAGGACTCAGTAGGAGGGAAATCTTAGGGAATCTTATCCTGTCTTGGGGAACACCAGATTATCTGATTAATATCTAAACAAATTCTCATCAGCATTGCCGTTCCTTCTTTCTGATTAGTCGAGTCATATTTCTGTGTAAACCATTTCCGTTCGGTGATTTAAGAGGTAGGTCACTGCAAAAAAAAAAAGAAAAAGAAAGGAGACTTGATCTGTTGGCCGTAAATCATTCTCCATTAGCCACAGGCCTTAGAACATGGAGAAGATCTCATTTCCTCATAAAATCTGTAGCTCAGCCTTAAATATTATTATGCTCTCACCCGCCCTGTAGTTGATAGTTGTCTTAATCCCAGTATCTCTCCAACATTGCATTTGTCCCCGGTGCATGCACTCACTGCCTCACAATTACAGTCATGCTGCAAAAACTCAAGGTTTCTTAATCTAATCATGTTTTTTAATAACGTGGCAAGTCTTTTTTTTTTCATGTAATTAGTTACCATTGATGCATTGTACTGATTCTCGGAAGCAGTCTAATTAGATTTGAATCATTAATGAGAAACTTATGGTTAATGAAGTTTCATTGAGCATGTGAGATATGTTCACGCACATGTGCACGCACACACACACACACACACACACACACACACACTGAGGTTTCTAAGAGAAACTACCAAATTTGGCTATTCTTGTAAAGGAGGAAGATGTCTTCATCCTTATTATGTCATTCTTTTATACATGTGTGTTTAGTGAATGTGCCTTAGGTTTTATTTTCAGAATTTCAGATTTCTCACTCACTTTCCCTCATCATCTCTACCACTTTATTCTGTGTACAGAGTCATGGGGGGGCTGAAGCCTGTCCCAGGAGACTTACGACACGAGGCAGGGGTACACCCTTAACAGGGTGCCAATCCATCTCAGGGCACACACATACACACTCACACACACTACGGGCAATTTGGGAATGGCAGTTACCCTAATTGGCATATCTTTGAACTGTGGTAGGAAACCTAGAGTACCTGAAGGAAACCCACCAAGCCCAGGGAGAACATGCAAACTCCATGCATGCAGAGGCAGAAATCGAACCCGTACCCTGGAGGTGCAAGGCGACAGTGCTCACAACTAAGCCACTGTGCTGCGTCCAGATTTCACTTTACATACAGTATAATTTCTTCCTAACTATCCATCCATCTGTCACCAGACTGCAGACTGAGCAGTTGAGTGCTTGAGCTACTGAGCGTGCTTGCTGAAACATCTTTAGGGATGGCATGTCATATATTGATTAGCGATCAATTGTGTATGATGTTCCTTATATCACATTGCTGGTGTTAGACTAATCCAATAAGTTCATACCACAGCATTGGTTTGCTAAGATTACTAAACAGTTATCAACAAAATAATATCGGTTAGTGAGAGCTTCGATGGAGGGTAAAAAAAGGAGAAAATATCTTTGTATATAAATAGCCTATATAAATTTTTTTATGTATTTCTTATCTCGAGTATTCACCATGCTGTGATGTCAATGCCACAGACATTTTAGAAATCAGCTCTAATTAAACTCACTCACTCATCATCTATACCACTTTATCCTGTATTCAGGGTCGCAAGGGCACAAGGCAGGGTACACCCTGGACAGGGTGCCAATCCATCGCAGGTACCCGGAGGACACCCACCAAGTACAGGGAAAACATGCAAACTTAATGCACACGGAGATGGAAATCGACCCTGGTCGGGAATCGAACCCAGACCCTGGAGGTGCAAGGCGACAGTGCTAACCATTACACCACCAGCCAATCGTATGCGTACTTAATAGGAAAGGAAATCACGCAATTTGATATCATCACGCTACCTACAGTATGTGCTAATTCGATAATATATGATATACGAATTAGAAGTCAGTGTGGTGATACTGAACATGAATTGCCACAAAAAAGAAACGCAATACGTAACTGAATCACCCCTCCGCCCCCCATGTCTAATACATAACATTTCTGACTCCTCGTTTATATTTCAATGAAACACTTTATTCTTGCGTCATACATAATTGTACATACCTCACCAGAAAGGTGTTAGTGTGCCATCCGGGCACCAATTTCTTAGAAATCTGGCAAGCATGAGTCAGGAACCCCTTGACTGGTTATTACACGCTTGAAGAATCTTCAGCTCTGTATAACTTCAGAGAGACTTTACCAGCTCAAATCTTCAGATCGAAAAAAGTCTAGGATGTGTAGGAGAAAAGGATGAGAGAGGAAGGGGATTAAAAAGAAAGATGCTTAATTTTGCCTGGGTCTGGGAGTGTTATCATCTCCGACATTGGTGTGTTTACTTGCAGGGACACATCGTAACAAGAAACAATTATGGATTTCATGGATAATATAGGATTTTGTGTTTTTAATCAACTTATACCATAGATGTATTTGATAGAGCATAAATGTAGAGCCTAATATGAATTAAAAGCAAATAGGTAAAGAAATCTATGATACATTATGGATGAATAAGCTTTTGCAAACAGCATTTTTTTTTTGTTACGGCTTCATCCTAACTGGTTTCAGTGTCGTGTTGAAACCGTAGGCTTTCCCAGGAACGCTGGGTGCGAGGAGGGAATGTGCACTGAATGTGATGATAGTCCACACACACACATATCCACATACTTATTCACACCCAGTGGCGATTCTAGAGTCTGTCAGGGCTCTAGGCAAAAAATTGCAGGCAAGCTCTCCAACCAGCATTCATCACTATTATCTTATAAATAATCTGACACCAACAAAAAGATTGCAAAATGTAAACAACAAATCGACTGACGATGGTGTCTCCAGTCTGACTGCCTGTGGTGGCCCACTGCACAGTCAGCAGAGCTGGATACACGAGACTGCTCTGCTAGCTATGTTAACTCGTTCATTCTCATGCTTATTTTCTATATTATTTATCCATTAGAGGGTCGCTGGAGGACGGGAGCATTTCTAAGAGGACTTGGGGCACAGAAAGCATAGATGGGGTGCAAATCCATCGCAGGACACACACTTTAGAAATGCCAATGTTTTGTGAGAGGAAACCCACCAAGCATGGGGAGAAAATACCCCCCCCTCCCCATGCTTGGTGAGTTCACACCTCCCGCTGACCCTGGAGGTGTGAGTCCACAATACTGACCCACTACGCCACCATTTTAAACATCAAAGAAAGAACAAATAAAATGATCTAATGCTATTTGAGTTATTTATTAAATATCCAATAGTAACAGTATTATTTTTAATCGCCATTATCTGCCCCACTGATGTTTCTTTTGTCTTTTCATTTCTTTCTTTTTTTTTATTTCCAAGAGGATAACTCATTTAAACTTTTTTTTTTATTACTTTACACAGTCATGCACATGACACCCAGTGGGAGTGGAAGGGAGTGCTGAGTGGTGTCAGATCAGGCCCCCTTAGGGAGGTCAGGTCTTCTCCTGCCATTTGCACGTATATTTTTTAAAGCTTGTACTGCTGGCCTGTGGTGCCCAGCCTTGTCTATTGATAAGCAGCATCTCTTCTAACACCTAGAGGCAATTTTAGTTTAGCCAAACCACCCACCGGCATGGTTTTGGACAGTGTGTGGAAAGTGGAGAACCTGAAAAAAAAACCCTATGCAGACATGTGGAGCTCACCCTAAGTATTAACAGCATTATTATACGCTGAGAGAGAGAGAGAGAGAGAGAGAGATTCCCTAATATTCTCCTTGCCCACAGGTCTGTTTATTTGCATTATCAACTATGCTTGTTTAGTGTGTGTTCCTCAGTAACCCTGAATCTTCTTCTTCTTTACATATCTGATTTATGCTATGGACATCATGCATGATGATCCTCCGAGCCTAAAGAAAGAAATGCCTCTAACCTCTGACCTCCGCTTTGGGCGGAACAGTCATGGGAGAACACACAGCTGATAATTGCGGTGCTCACTGGCATTACTCTGCTTTATTTGCACTTTGAATGTCAGAAGGCAATACATGAGGTTTGAACTTTTTGACCTGGGTTTACCACTGGGTATGATATGGCGCTTTTCAAGTCTTGGTTATGCAAAAGTGTGTGAGGGGTTTACCGAGCACCACCATGGCATTATTTATTTACGGAAATATTCTTTATTCTGTTCAAGTTTATTGTGTAAGACTGGATTGTAGACTTTATTAGCCGTGGCAGTGCTTCATACAATTTATTGTCTGGCTTAATAAACGAGGTTGCATATGTGTCCCACTGGGAAATCTTAAACCCATGTCCTTCAAAACAACCTCTATAGAAATCTTTATAAATAACATAAATCATTAATAAAAACCATCATACGCAACTGCATCTGAATTTCCTGAAGACTGTTTGAAGAAGTTAAGTATTAAGTTCTCACATTCTTGTTTTTTCTTTCCTTCAATGACAATGACTGATGAGGTCACTTTGATAGAACCCTCTTATTAAAATTATACACGGACATCCATCCAAACTTTACAGCTTCGGCATTTGAGCCGTTTCCAAATTTCCACCCCGTCTCTAGGGCTCTCTGCCTCATCCCACTCACGCTTCTTATTTATATTCTGGCTCAGAACTCACCTGTTCAATACTTCTCTGACTTCTTCTTAATGTTCTTCTTCAAATATCCTTAAGGTCCTCAAGCCATTAGGAGGAATTCTAGTTAACTGCATTTTGTTTGTTTTCTAATTCTATCATGAAAAGATTATATATATATAGAATAGTGGCCAGGTAACTACGTGATGCTGTTGGAGGAAAACGTTTCCTGACTCGCTCCTCCAAAACACCCCAAAGTGGCTCAATAATACTTAGATCTGGTGACTGTGCAGGTCATGGAAGATGTTCAACTTCACTTTCAGACAGCTTCCTCATGCGTCCACAGTTACTCCTGTTGGATGTGGTTTGTCCCTCTTGGTGATATGCTGACATTACCCTGGATACCGTGGACTTGCTGCTTTGGTCACAGATGCGCCAGTAAGACGCGCACCAACAAATTGTCCTTTTTTGAACGCTGATATGTCACAACATAATGTTGTGTGCATTGCAATATTTTGAGTTATTTTGCTAATTCAACCTTAACACTTTGCACATTCCAGCAGTAAGAGGAATTAATGAAGATTGGCCACCAGGATGGTCAAATTTAGCAATGAAACCTCCAATACTAAATTGGCCAGTGTTTCAGTTTTATTGTCCAACCTGATATTTCTCCTGAGTTGTGCACAAATAAAGCATTCACATCTAAAGATCACGAGTGCCATGCACTAGCCATTCGTGACTAGAAGTCCAAGGGAACACAATTGAACACTATTTTCTCGGTGGCAGAGACAGCATGCCTCTAAGCATGCCACCCTTAATAGCCTGGGGCCACAATGAGACACGCTCTGTCTCTCATGTCAATCACGGTGACCCTAAGCAATCGTGGGCATCTGTGAGCTCAAGTGTGCAGAAGATATGGCCTTCATTAGAGAGCCCTGTGACACACTGCAAGGTCCCAGACTAGCCAGTAGCATCACCTCTCTGACAATAGACAAACTTTTGTCATCCTCATCGACTTAAAATCTTAATCTTCCGGTGAAAAGTCTTTACCATTGAGCCCCTTTAGCCTCAAAAGCCATACAACCTCTAAAATTGTGCATTAAAAAAAAATAACGCAAGCCAAACTCACAAGTTTACCCCCTGGGAGGTGATTTGAAGATGCCAGCACACTCCCCTTCTGGCGAGCCATTTCTTGTTCCAGACTTGTGCCAGCTTGTTTCCTGAGTTATTCAGAGCAATGTGTGTGTGTGTATATGTGTATGTGTGTGAGAAAGAGATAGAGGGAGAAAGAAAGTGAGATAGTGAGAGAAAAAGCAAGTGAAACCAAGCCTCGCAAATCATACCATATCCCAGGATTCTCTGACAGTCAGACAGTGCTAATGATGACCTGCTTTTCGGCTTCTACTGTTCTCCTTTTCTATCCGCACCCACTCCAATTTGTGGATGCACTGCCTTCTGCACTGCCTTCTTTCTCTTTCCTTAACAGCAGCGTGTGCTGGTGCACTATGTAGGGCAAAATAAATGAGCTGGAGCTATTCTTACAGTACTGTCACCCCGTGCACTGCCCACTCGACTCCCCTCCCCTTTCACTCTTATCTTACATGCAGCACTGGTGCAAAAAGTTTAGAAATATATATGTATATATAATAACCACGTGAAGTAATATGTGCTAATTCAATTTGCGGTGTGTGTGTGTGTGTGTGTGTGTGTGCGGTGGGCAGAATGATTACAGACCTAATGTCACAATGACGCACTGAATCAGATGATTTGTTTGTTTTTTTAGGGTTATTTTTTTTAAGCAATAGTGACCTCAATAACCTGATGTGACTCTTATTGAGGTGACAAAAATAAAAACAGCACTGGTTTGGAAGAGATGCAGATGGTGAGAAAAAGAGCCTCGTGTGCGAAGGCTATATCTACAGTATATCACTGCTCCATCTTCTGGTTATAGTAAATACTGCATGTAGGCTGAATGTGGTTACTGGTTAATGTGGTATTTCCCCCTATAAAGAAAGCAACTGTAGCACAGCACTGTAACAATAAATCCTAGATTCTGATGTGTCGATTAATGCATGTTAATATCAATTCATAATAAGGGATCATAAACGTGCTGTCATTTGCCAAAGAAAAGCGTATGGCGGCATTCAAGTCAAACCGGGACTGATTGTCCAGAATAACAAAACACAACTTAATTTCTCTATATACAGCAAACCCCTGCTACACTAATGCACTCATCCCAAGGTTTCACTAGTGCTTTGACACCATCAAGGTGCAAAAAGTTTTCTCAATACGCTGGAGCCCTGATCAGATCTGATACGCTGGCCTTCTAGGAACTCCATTAAACACCCAAACAAGTGGAAATGGCTTGGAGCGAGGTCAGGACTGTGCTAATAACTCCCAGCTGATTTCTGCTAATGTGCAAGTGGTGTTTATGAATGTTAGTCAGCACAGTTCCCACAGACAGATGTGTCTCTTCTTAAGTTTGCCACAAGTTTTCAGGGATCAGGAGTTCACCTTGCTGAGCTCTGAGGGCTCTGAGCCACCACGGTTGGGATCGTTATTAAAGCGTTTGCACCACTCACGTGTTTTACTGTCTCATCACCGTCACGTGCTTGATGTTTTCCGTAAATATCTCCAGTTTTTTTGCCTTCCTCACAAGAACTTTCATCACTAGTCCCTGTTTGACTTGAACATATTCATATGGTTAAGCTACAGTATTTTGTTAGATGTTTCTTTAACATTTAAAGAAGGCGTGTCTAGTGTCAGCACTTTTCTAACAGTCATTTATTTTTTTTTTTTGTGAGGTTGGTAAGAAAACAATTGTTTATGACTAATTTGCGACATGTACCATACATCAAACTGATGTACTGTATGATGCACCATTCTTTCATGAATTAAAAAAAATTATTGCTGTGGGAAAATTTGTGTGACATGAGTAGAATAAAACTCCATTGTGTTTTTTTCCTTCCAAAAAGGTAAAGTTCCTAAAATACTGTGTACTGTAGGATTGGTAAAAAAAAACCATTCATGTTAATATAAAAACCAGACATGCATCACACTTTTAGTCCAAAGTTGTCCTAATACTGTCTGTGTCTGTTTGCAGGTGGTGTACAAGCCTTGGCTTTGCGCTCAGTATTTCCAGAGCAATCAGTCCAGGTGTAGCCACAAGATCCCATGTGAGCAGTACTGTTTCGAGGTCCAGCAGAGGTGTCCCTTCATATTACCTGACAATGATGACCTTATACACGGTGGCACTCCCAGTTTTATATGTACAGGTATTGCTTCTGAACGCTGATGCACTTTCTTTCAATTACAACACAACACAATAAGACAGAGCAATAAATCACATTTTAGTACTTGAAAACAAATGTCTGAATGTCTGTTAGTAACACATTATGCAGAATTTGTATTCTAGAAATAATAAGAACGATAATAATGTGTCTCGTTCTGGGCTGTTTCTGTCTCGGAGCCTATTTTTGACCAAACCACCAACGTTAAGCTCTCCTCTGCCCAGCCTGGAGTCCTCAGAGACTCAGCCAGCCATTCTGAAGCAACAGAAAACCCTAGAACAAGATAGAAGCTGATTTGAATCCATCCATTTAAAATGTATCATCAGGGCAAAAGCGTTACTCATGGATGAATTTCCTCTGTATTCTTTGAGAAATCAAATTCATAGCCTATTTTAGCCTGGCACATTGATAAATATGGATGCACTTATTGGACTGTTAATTTTGAAAGGAATTTCATCAATATTGCATCAGAAACACTGCAGTCATTTTGAGTCGTGCTTTATCACGGGGGGGTACGGATGGAGGTGGTCTATCACAGGGCATCTAACACCCACATTCAGACACATTCACAGGAGTAATTTAGAATCACCAGTCCACATACTGTAGCATCATGTTTTTCTGAAGTGGGAGGAAGCATCAAGTGAAATCACTCCAGTGGGGTTTTCGGCTTGATTACATACAGGCTAGGGTAGTTTCAGGTCAGAACAATACTTTTTTGGATTCTTTTTTTATATTATAGAATCTCATTTGATATACGTTTGTAAAGTGACAGGTACAGGTAATGTATGATGCGTACTGTACATTTCAGAGCACTTAATGGTTAAAGCTCAGTGGTCTCTATTCCTCAGGTCTGGAGTCTGACTTCCGAACTTACCACTTACATTAACTCCTTGCAACACTTTGCCTGACCTGTCAGCTTGAAGAGACGAGTGGCAAGACATAGAGGACCCCACTCAGCCCACTACGCTAGACAATGGTCAATGATGCAGATCTGTTCCTTAATACAGTACATATAGCCCTTTAGTACTCTTTCTCTTACATTAATTATGAAAGGGTGTTTAAGTCAAAATGGGACTTTTAATTGTCCGCAGTAATAAGACTAAGAACTCCCTTTATTTCGCTACACTAGTGCACTTATCCCAGTGTTTCACTAGTGCTTCAACAATATCAAGGTAGAAAGTTTTCTTGGTATTCTGGAGCCATGATATGATTCAGGTGTGAAGCAGGCAAACGCCGGCCTCCCAGGAACTCCAAACGTCGAAATGGCTTGGAGTGAGGTCAGGGCTAGTACGGAGGATGTGGCAATAACTCCCAGCCGAGTTCCTGTAATGTGCAAGTGGTGTTGGTGAATGATTGTGTGGACAGTTCCCACAGACGGCCGCCTCACTTCTGCAAGTTGGCAAACAGTAATCCATCTATTTTTAAGGATCAGGCATTCTACTTGCTAGATGTTCATGGGAACGACTGCAGTGGGCTTCAGGCCACACTCACGGCTTTCTTTAAAATCTTTCTTTAAAACTTACGGCCTTCTTAAAATGTTTTCACCATTCAAATGTTTTACTGTGACTAAGAGCCTCATCACCATATTGGACTTGAAGTTTTCTGCAAATGTCATTACAAGTCCTGGTTTGACTTAAACACCCCTTCTTCTTCTATACTCTGATTGGCTAAAGTGTGTAAAACTCTTTAATGTTCGCACACCATTTTTGACACTTCTTTCTGTCCAGAGATCACACTTACAACATTCAAGTTCAAATAGTATTAATAATAAGTATAAATTATTTGTTGAACACTGGATGTTATAATCTTTTTGTAATCATTTTATAAAATCAATAAGACAATCAAGAGTAAGTGTTACAGTCATATTATTATGGGTAAGTGGCTTTTAGGAAATCTAATTAACGTTATGTTAAGAACACACTTACTGTACTCTTGATAAAACTACTAGAACACATGCCATGAGTCGTTTATTGCTTTAGTTTATTTCGGCCAGTGAAAATTTTAAGAAGTTATCTAGGAGTGATTTGAAAGGTTTCAATGACAAGTAGCATTAAAGTGAGTAGTCGGAGACTTCAGTAGTAGTATATGAGCCCCAGCTCCAATAGGTTGCCACTGTTGGGCCCTTGAGCAAGACGCTTAACCCTTAATCTGCTCCAGGGGCGCTGTATCATGGCTGACCCTGTGCTCTGACCCCAGTTACGCTGGGATATGTGAAGAAAGAATTTTACTGTGCTGTAATGATTATGTGACAAATAAAGGCTTAACTTAACTTAGAAAACAAGTAATTCCAAGACTGTGCAAGGTACTGTACTATGGTCAAATCAAGCTGTAGATAACAACTTAAACAAGTTAGGTAAGATTAGGAATAGTGTATCCCTCTGGTGGACAACAGAGGCATAGTCTAGAAGAATTAGCTTTGACTATATTCTTTCCATATTTCAAATTCTCACTCACTCATCGTCTAGACTGATTTATCCTGTATACAAGGTCGCAGGAGGCCTAGAGCCTATCCCAGGAGACTTAGAGGGCACGAGGCGGGGTACACAATCCATCACAGGGCAAGCACACACATACATACCATGGGCAATTTGGGAACGCCAATCATCCTAATCTGCATATCTTTGGACTGTGGGAGGAAACCGGAGTACCCTGAGAAACGCACCAAGCATGGGGAGAACATGAAAACTCTATGCACACAGACTCAAGGTGGAAATCGAATCCGGACCCTGGAGGTGTAGGGCGATAGTGCTAATCACTAAGCCACTGTGCTGCCTATATGAAAAATTGTGTAATAAATTTAATGAGTAAAGCATTAAAGGATTTATAAGTTCTGTTAAACTTTTAAAATCCAATGCTTTCAGAAATAAAAGGTACAGAACTGTACTTTTACTTTTTGCTGGGTGGTACCATCATGAGTACATATTTTATACAGTATTGTGCCAGTCTTGAGACACCTCTCATTTTAAATTATGTAGATTAAATTAAAGAAATGGGAACATTTTTTTTTCTGTGACAGGCTGCAAGGTGCAGATACAATTTAAAAATGGGTTGGTTATGTTTTTAATCATCTTAAACTGTAAATTACCATATGCAATATTTATTCCCTCCACACCAACTCCTTATAATAAAATTTAAGAAATGTCCTGACATTATGTTTATAAATTTCTTACATTTGATAGCCAATTCTTACTTACTTATTAGAATAAGTTAGTTGGTTCAGTCTGTGAGGTCCTAACATTACTTTTAATTATTTTGTTCTCATGTTCTTTTGTAGTTTTCATGTTTCTTTCATACATTAATATTTTATTATTTTTATGTGAAATACAGTGAGCCAGCCCATATTTCTTCATATTTTTTACCCCCGCAAAGAGTCAGACCTTCTTGTATTTTTAATGTAGTCTTGAGGAATTATACTCCAGGATTCTTAAAGGCAATTCGTGGCAATTTTCTTTTACTCTCATTTTCAGTACAGTCCCTGTACCTGACTGGTTTCAAAGAAATGTTTTTTGTTTGTTAAGCCACATAGTGACCTTTGAATCATTCAAGCTTTTTTTTTTTAAAAAAACAAAAAACAAAAAAACAACTTAAGGCATGAACCAGTGAGTAACAGGTGACAGATGATCAGGCCGGTGATTCGTGTACTGGTGATGCTGAATGCTGAGTGGTTGGAACAGACGAGAGGGGAAATGAGGCTGCTGCTGAGGTTGTTTCATAAACAAGCCATTTTTTAATTGTATCTTTAGGCACTTTTCAGCCTGGGTGCTGTTTTATTTTATTTTAATATGAAGAAATGATGCATGGCTTAAGACTTTTGACACTACCAAAGTTGTATACAGTTGTATACATTGTTTTCTTAACAGACACCCTCTTACACCCTCACTGATATTTCTCCACTCTCTCCTGCAACGTCTGATGATGTTGGCATTTTCTTTTACAGATGAAGTTGGTTAATCTCCAACACTCTATTAAAAACATACTTTTATGTACAGAAAGCTTTTTCTATAGCTTTTATTATCTTTTTATAGAGAAGATATTGCATCTTCTTTCCTCTAGCAACCTCCCCAATCTATCTCTTATAAGATGTCTACTGTAGCAACACAAGACCTCCTTTTCATCTCTTCACCAAGAATGATCATGATTGATTTTACAACTTATACTTACAGTATGTTCAAAGTGCCAAATACCTACTAGTCTTGTCACTTCTTTTTTTTTTATAAACTTTGTACATGCTTAATGCAATCATATTTCTTCAATTTTCACCCTCCATTGCCTCCAGGATTCTAATCTGTCATCCACTTCACAGAACTATCCACTTCACAGAACTAGATTTGGTGGCTGTTACTGAGATGCTTCATTGCACCAGATCATCCAGTCCAGATAAGCCTTTGACCTGTAGGCAGCCCATCACATGACCACCTATGCATACTTCCAAGCCTTGGCGACCCACCATAGAAGTGGTTTGCATCCTACCTGGATGGATGATTATAGAGTCAGATGTCATGGACAGGAGTCAGTTGTGCTCCATAAAGACTCTCCTCTAAAGTCAAACAAGGCTCAGACCTTGGTCCTCTTTCATTTTATAACGGCATTATTTTTAGGATGTAACATTCTCACATGCTTGTTCATACCTCATACAGTATATGCTGATTACACCCAAGTTACCCAAGGCTGGTGGATATAAAACAGATCATCAACTGGAACTAATTCCCATCAAGTTCTGGGCTGCTCCATACAGTATCATTGGAGAAGAATCGCCATAAAAACATCTTGTGTTTTCCTCATAGAATTCTAGGAACATTCCAATTTTAAACAGATGCATTCTTGGTGTAATTCTGGACAAGTGATTATCTTTCTTTCTTGTTTAGCTAACCTTAATTTGTCATGTCCCTTTTTTTTAAAGCCTCAGAATGTTCTTTTTACTTCAGTTTGGTATTCTATTAAAATGGAAAGGTCTACTGCAGTTTGCCTTAGGCAGATCTTCCCTTAGGCAACTTAGGTTGCCTAATCAATTTTTCACATATCTGAAAGAAAAAGGAATAACCCAACCCTAGGGAGCAGACAAACCAGGGGAAGGATGTTTTGTCCAGTACTTTTTATGCATTTGGCACAGTCTTTCATTTTTCATTGCTGTCCTGGATAAACTGATTAGTATAATTGAGTATTGTTTGTGTAGACAGACTAATAATACATTCAAGGAGCTGGGTATAAAGGGGGTAATAGGTGGCATTATTGTCAATTATGCGTCCCTAGTATTCATTGCAAGGTTCAGTAAATTTCAAATTACCATAGGAACCTCCAGAGCGGCTCAGGCTTTTTATGTGTGATGTAAAACATTTGGTTCTAGCAAGATGACTTACTCACTCTCACTCACTTATCGTCTATACTGTACCACTTTATCCTGTATACAGGATGGAAGGGGGCCTGAGTCCTATCCCAGGAAATTTAAGGCATGAGGCGGGGTACATCGTGGACTGGGTGCCAATCCATCGCAGGGCACACATACTGTACTGTACGCATACACTACAGGCAATTTGATGAATGCCAGTTAGCCTAATCTGCATGTCTTTGGACTGTTGGCGGAAACCAGAGTACCCAAGGGAAACCCACCAAGCACGGAAAGAACATGCAAACTCCATGCACACAAAGGCGGGAATAGATCTTGGCGGGGAATCGAATCCTGGAGGTGCAAGGCGACAGTGCTTACCACTAAGCCACCAGTCATAGTCATAGAATTGACCAAGATATATGCTATCATTGTACAAATTAGATCCTACATACAAAAAAAAAACTGGTGTGTAACTGTCTCTTGTTTATCCACAGGTCTTTCGGAGAATACAGAAAAAACCAAGCATGAGCCACAGTGCTGCGATGTGCGGTGGGAGTTGAAATTCAACGATTGTTCGCACAGCACATTCAAAAGGACTTATCCCTCACGCCAGCATACGTCTGCTGCGACCTCGGCCGCTCCAAAGCTGAATCAAGGCAGACTGAAGCTCTGCTTACTAGTCCTGGTCCTCTTGCACACAGTAGCGACCATGACAGCTGTCCAGAACTCCACCTGCCTAGCCACTATCTTCCCACTGGAGGACAATGCCCCCAGAGAAGAATGACTGGATTGGGGGGGCGGCTAACTCTAGCCAATCAGCATGCTCCAAAAAGTGAAAGCTGGCCAGCAAGAAACTGGGCCGAACCAAGCACGCCAGGCACGCCGGCAGATCCCTAGCTGCGCTTTACATGTTCAGTGCTCTTTATGCCCCAGGTAGAAGGAATGACAGAATTCAAGCGATGGGCAAGAAGAGGTGAAGGAAGAGGAAGACCAAGGCTGTGTCCTTTTGAGACGTCAGCTCTCTCACTGTTCTGAAAAGTGTATATTTTGTTTTTTTGTTGTATGAGATGATGGTCAGACTTTTTCCCTTTTTAGCTTTTGCTGTCAAAATGGGTTTCTGTGTATGTCAACCACTTCAAAGTAAAATGGAATGAGGGAAGAAAGCATATGTAAGTTATATGTATTCATGTCTCAGTCAAACCACGCTATGTCATACTTTAATGCTTTTTACATATTTCACAGCAGGCATGAGTAGAAGTATGTATTGGCTAGAAAGATACGAATGGTGGGCTGGTTGTGGATCTAAATACCCTTACATACCCCTAAGCTACATTCTTCATTTACCAGATTGACATACACTGTTTTTGTGACCAAGATGTAGGGCCACGTCAGCAGAGCCTTAAAAACAAACCGCCATGCCATTTTTTTTTGATATGCCACCATAATTGTATTAAATGTGGAAGCCAAGTATGAGGACCCAAATTTTACCCAACTTATATGTTGTATAAATAAACTAATGGCGACTCTTTAGTATTCCATGCAAAGAGGCTCTCTCAAAACTGATGTTTTATTGAAGATTGAATCAAATGATGAGCCATTATACTGTCCCAAGTTTTCTCTTCTAGTGTAGTAGTGACATCCTAACTTCACCAGGCTGCAATAATGTGACTGGAGTGCCTGGTCTAGACTAAAATTACATACAAATGGAACATTGGCCATCCATCGGAACATCAAGTTTTAAATGACCTTGTTAGTTCCAAAATGGTTCAAGCTATCATGCTATTATTATTATTTGGAAAATTTGAATTAATAGTTGATCATATTTCCATACCATTATGCCCTTACAGTCCTAATAAGCTGCTGAAAAACAATGAGTTGCATAGTGATCAGTTGTAATTGCGCCGTGATTTTGTTGCCATGGTTTTGTTCTCAAACTGTCCTACACTCATGTGTAAAGGGCTTAGCGGATAGCATGGAAGGGAAGGAGTTCTCAAGGGCTCATTCTATAAATCTCCTTCTGTGTGTAGGACTGTACATGTTCGGTGTCTGACTGTAGGGGCCTGTGGCTGCTGATATACTGGTTTGCGATCTGTTTAACTCGGTGTTACATCACTAACCTATGTTAAAAGGCGTATTTTTATGCTTAACATTTACTGTGTCTTTGTTATTGGCGGAAAAAAATATATATATCATGGGCACATTTGTCTCGCATAGTTACGTCTATTAATAATGTTGCGATGTCCTTCAATCTAAAAGGCCCAAGTGCCTCTGCTGTCCATTTGTCTTGTGCTATTTCTTCATTACAGCAGTGTATAGAGAAATGGCAGCAGTTACGATAGATTAACAGTGTTTCCCACACATATAATAGATGGCGCTTGGGTGTGACACCAAGGTATACTGCTCAGAGCTTAAATACAGTACATGTTGGACCATAATAATAATAAAAAAGAAATCGCATATTATTTTAATACATTTGGAAAAAGAGATTTTTTGTTTCTGACATGCACACAGCTTGGGAAAGAAAAGAACCAGACAGAGCACTAGGTAAAGCACTATTTTTTCATATTTAATCCTTTTGGAGTCGGTCTGTGCAAGTTCATGGTACACAGTTAGTCTGTCAGAAGAGCTCATAATGTTTGCAAAGTCTTATTTCCATTTCTGGCTCCATATTTAACCACTCAGTCATGTGACAAAATACAACAAATATTCCCAGCAAAAAACACACAAACACCGATCAGCCATAACATTACAGTGCAAAAGATTAAGCTTAGTATTGTCTAGGTTCCCTTTGTGCCACCTGGGCAGCTTTTATCCCTTACCACATGCCCCCCATGCCATGGGGGTGTGTTGTGATGTCTGGCACAGGATGTTGACAGTAGATCCTTTGGGTTGGGTGTTATGGGTTGTTGAGGTGGGGCCTCCATTGATCAGATGTGTTTGATTGGTGCATCCAACGTGTGCTAAATCAAATTGGGATCTGGGGAGTTCGGAAAAGTTTTCCTTCTGGCCCCCATGCAGAGAGGGCTATGATGCACTTGGAGCATTGACTTTTTAAAATAAGTTGTGCTTTTCTGTGAGATTGGACCAGACAGGCTGCCCTTTGCTCCCTGTGGTCATGGGTGAGCCTTGGGTGCCCATGATCCTGTCACCAGCTTACTGGTATATAATTGATAATCAATGGTAATGAGTTAATGGTTTGTGGTGTTAATGTGATGGCTGATCGGTATTCCTAATGTTCCTAATGTTATGTGACATCACCTTGAACACTCTCGGTCTCTAAATGACCTGAGATAGAACAATTAGTGTGGAACTAGGCTTATTGTCCCCTTCATCAGAAGATAAAAACATTGATTAAAAACATATTATTGACATCTTAAAAGTGTTGCTTTTCTCAGTGGTTTATACTCTTGCATAAGAGTCATGATTTCATGCTAAAATACGGGTATATTTAAGATTTCACATAGAAATTACATGGTCGAGAAACTTGTATTATACTGTATGTATCTATTTCAGTTTGGACGCAGGTCTGCTTTATGATCAAAGAGGATGTTAGTCATTTCTGGGGTATGGCATACATGAAACTTGATCCATTTAATTTGTGGGAAACACTGATCACGCTACAGAGGTAATAAAGGCCAGACTGTATTGCAGTTTTGTGATAATGGCTCTACTAAGTGATTTTAAAGACATGCTTTACCCATAGTCTTGTTTGTATGTTCTATATGCTGTTTAAAACAGCTGGCCAAGGTCTTACAGTTCAGAGGTGACAATCGTTCCTTATTCCATTAAACATACACATTAAATTGTCCTTAAAAAAAAAGTTCAGCCTTACAAGCAAACAACAGGATTTGTCGATATTGTGGATTTCTCAGAATATATACATATACATACATATACATACAGTACATGTGCAAATGTCTTAGGCACCATATCATCTGTACATGTCTATGAATGTTTTTATACATGTATGCATCATTATAACTTAACATGTATAAAAAAAATCATACAGAAAAAAATTATCTGTAAAGAAAGCAACATATTACATGACAGACCAGTTTTCAGATAAAAACAAAAAACCTAATGTAGGCTCCTGGGTTTTGAAATTAGAAAGGACCGGGTGTGAGCAAGTTACCAGAAGGACTCACATTCTCCAGCACCCTCAGTAAAACCTAACAGGTGTTTAACTTAAAACGGCATAAATCTGTATCGGACACTACTGATCATTTTTTAAGGAAAGCAATTATTTGGTTTATTTTATTACTTTTATTTGTGTGTGCTTATGACGTTTGCACAGTAGTGTTAGTAAAACAGCTGTTAGGTTTTACTGAGTGTACTGGAGAATATGAGAACTTCTGGTAACTTTGTCACACTTGCTCCTTTCTATTTTTTTTGCAAAACCCAGATGTCTGCATAATTATTATAATAATAATAATAATAATTATTATTATTATTATTAATATTATTATTGTTCATATTATTATTATTATTATTATTATTATTATTATTGTTCATACTACTATTATTATTATTATTATTATTATTATTATTATTATTATTAATAATAATAATAATAATAATAATAATATTCTAATCTGAAACTTGGTTAGTCATGTAATATTTTGCTTTCTTTAAAGGCATGCAAATTCTTCTGTAATGTTATTTATCTAATAATTTTTAAAGTTATAAACAGATATAATAAACATATATAACACCAGTTGTACTAAAGATAGTACTGTGCCTAAGACTTTTGCAGTGTGCTCTTCTTATAATAAACATATTATAAGGAAGATTTAGAAAATCTTAACAGCTTTTAGCTTTGTGGTTTGCAGAATCCAAGCCTGTCATTGCACACATCACATTCTTTAAACAACCTGTTTTTTCTCTGCCATTCAATTTTACCTGGACAGCGTTTATTATGCCTTGTGGTACCAACAGCTATGAAGTACAAACTACACTGTCTAGTGGAAGACATCAGAGCATCCTTAACCTTGCCATCAGGTGTGTCAGACATTTTGATTTTCTGTTTAAGGGTGACACATAGAAAGTCTAGGACTGGCCTCCATGTTGGTCTTGTTTACGTTATAAAAAGACAAGGAAGATCCTACACAATCTGTAGAAAATAGTCAGAACCACTTCAGATACATGTTTATCCTTTTTCATCCCCTGTTCGAACCACTGATCTTTAAAAATCCTGTTGATCTATGCAGATGTGCCTCTGTCATTATATTGTAGATTTGTGCTAATGTAAATTTGTGCTTATTTGTCCCACTGTTGCCTGTCTTTCTTTGACATTTGGATGTGTTTTTCCTCTCATACAATCCGTTTTTTCATCATTGGTCACCTGTCAATTGTTTTTTGCTCTGCAATCGTTTTGTTAGTCACGTCTCAAAAAGTGCAAGCTGCTTAAGTGAATGTTTTCCTCTTCTGGGCTGGGCGAATTGTGGTTCCGTGGATTTTAAAACGCTGACATGGAATCAGACAGACATATATAGATATAACAATTATTATTACAGTGTCATATTGTCATACAATAGATGCTTTAGTTCACTGTTTCTCTTTTAATTTTTTTTACACAAAGACTTTGATTAAATATTTATAATTCGGTCTCACAGGTCATGACCTTTTTTGAACGTAAGATGAAAAATACAGATATGTTTATGAGAGTTCTGTTCTAAGGAAAAATAAATAGAGATATGTTAACTATTATGCGAAAAGTGTCTGGCTTTTTTTTTGTCAAAGTGAACCCAGGGAAGAGATGCCACCAGAAAGCACTATGGGAGCAAGACAAGCTGGCAGATGACCTGGGCACAGTTCTGCTGGGAAACCTGGGGTCATGGCATCACATACAGTAGATGTGAAATTGACATCTACCAAACATTGTTGCAGACAATTACACCCCTTCGTGGCAACAGTTTTAAGATTTAGCGTTTAAATGTTTCTCATTCCATGTACATTATAGATTTAAAGGGTGGTTTCCTTTGAAACTAGAGGAAGCTGTACAGTATATCAAAGTCATCATATGGGTTTGTAACACATTCTGATAGTAATCCCAGCTAGACAATACAAACAACACTTACTGATAGTGATGATAATGGTCCTTATTCGGAATAACCCGGATCCCTGTTGATAGGAATCACATATGGTGTAATATTCTGTAGTACTGAAGACATTTGTGAGGATGGAAGCACCGTTTTTTTTAGTCAGTCCAACTGTCATAAATATAAAGACATGTCATGCAAACCCTTGTAAGAGTTTTCATTTTCTTTCTTTCTATTTTTCTTTTTAAACAAACACAGGGGACTAATATCACATGTATTTTTGTCTTTTATGTGACAGGTAAGGAGGCGCGCACGCACACACACACACACACACACACACACACACACACGTGTGTGTATGTGTGAGTGTGTGTGCCCTTACCGTTATTAGACCTGACCTCCTTACCGGTGTTTGTTTGTTTTTTTGTATTGATTAAAAAAAATTCAAAATATATTGAATGAATAAAAAAAAGGGAGAATATTGAATTTGAGCTATAAACTGGTAACTTTGGTATAATTGGTAACTCGGAATATATTCATAAAAAGTCTACTAACATATACAGTATGCAGTATATGTAGATTAAAACTCAGAATACAGTACAGTATATTGAATGGACGATGACGTCATCAAAGCGCAGGCGCCATCTAGTGGTTTTGATGTGTATTGCTTGGGAAAAGGAACATCCGTGAGGTTCTAAACAACTAGAGCAAATTACTGTAACTTTCTACAAAAAGATTATTTGAAATAAGTAACAAAACCAACACACAAAACATATCCCTAAGAATCAAATCACAGTACTGTATCTACATTCATAGAGGCTAAAGTGTTTTATAATAATTTACATTTATATTCCTTTATATTTAAAGTTATTTGAATATTAATATTAGGCTATATACTGTATACATACACACTACCAGTCAAACGTTTAGACATACCTTCTAATTTCATGGTCTTTCTTGATTATTTCTTCCTCCATTGTAAAATCCGTTTCATCATTGTTCTTATTGGGTTTTAAAAAAGCACATGACAATACTGTTCTTGCAAGAACTGTTCCAGAACAGCTAACCACCAGCTAACTACCTAATGCCAAATGTGTTATCAGACCTGGGGCCCAACATTTGACTGGTACTGTTAAAATTAAATGTTTTCCAACCCTGATCATGAAGGACACCCTCTCCTGGACATTTTGTGTTTTCTCAGCACCTAACACACATGATTGAACTAATCAGCTAATTAACAGTCTTCTCTAAGTGGCAGTTAAAGCATTACAGTGTGCATGACAGAGGGTTCTTTCAAGACCAGGGTTCAGAACCACTGCTATGTTTATAATAAAAATGTATAATAAATAAATTGGGTTTCCTGAAAATTTTTAAAGTAATCAGTAAAAGTAAATCAGAGTTGACTTCAGCCTTTATACTCACAGATATATGTTGGCATGTGTTGGTTTTGTTACTTGTTTATTTAAAATTATACTTGTAATTTTTTTGTAATTATTATACTTGTGATTGATTGTGGTTTCAGGAAGTGCAGCTTCTCAAACCGCAAGATTACACTGGTCATTGTACACGCATGTGTCAGTGTGTTAATTATCTTGCTATTAGTCAGGATCCCTGCTATTACATTCTTTGGTGACTCACTTAAGGGTAAAAAAAAGGCATGCAAAGATGTCTGTGGTAACAATACACAACAGAACCACTAGATGGCGCCTATGATGTGATGACGTCAGATTCCATTCAAAATATTCCGAGATTTCATTTAATATATTTAATTTATATGTCATTAATAATATATTATAATAATATATTATATGTTATAATACTGTATGTTTAAAAGTTAATAGCCCGTCTTTTAATTCTTAATTCTGATTATTTTTTTGCAAAAACATTTAAAAAATATCTGATCTTAGTGGGTCAATCAAATACCTCAGACCTCAGGCGAACAACATATATTTTTTTGCAAAAAGCCAAAAGGAAAAAAAAAACGTGATCAATATAATTTTTTATATTTATATATATTATATATGGATTTATTTAGATTCTAGAACAATACTGGAGATTTCAAACATAACATTATAACATCATATACCTCAGATTATAGCCTTTATGAAGGATTTAGAGAGTATAAGTAGCAGACACATATCAATATTAACTGTTCAAAGGAGATTATTGTGTGTATATATATATATATATATATATATATATATATATATATATATATATATATATATAGAGAGAGAGAGAGAGAGAGAGAGAGAGAGCTATGCAGATTTGAATGTCAAGTCCAATACAGTATATCCATAGTGCACTTCTCCTGTTATCCACTAGGTGGTAGTACAAACTCATTTTTAAAAGCAATTTCGTAATAAGCACTGGTATGTGTTTTTTTCCCACCTGTCAGTTACAGTTAGGACTAAAACCGACAAAAAAGAAAAAAGAAATATCAGATTCAATTAGCAAAGCTGCTTCGCACTGGGAACATCATGTGTGCAGAGTCTGCATATTGCACATCAGTGGTGTCTGTTTTACACAATACAGGATCAAGGACAGCCTTTCATTTTTAGGTGTTGATTTATAATGTAAACAGTTTCAGGGTTGCTGATTAAAATTTTACATTTACTAGGTAAGATGATGTGGGAAGAGGGTCAGGGTCGAGTGTCGGCTGTGAACCCGAGAGCAGCAGGCTGAAGCAGCATGTAATGATTTCCACCAGTGGCTTAATTACCAAGGTTATTTACTTGTGTCTTGTCTTTGTTTTTGTTTTTTTTCAGAGGGAGAACAAGTGACCAGAGTGAGCACTGAAGCGAGCAATTGTGTGTGTGTGTGTGTGTGTGTGTGTGTGTGTGTGTGTGCACGCATGTGTCTTGCAGTTAAATAGGTTCACAACCAGATCTACAGTATCAATAAAATTAAAACCAAGTTCAACTCACATTAAAATGCTCCTGTCTTCATCCTTTATCTATCTGAACATAAAAAAATATTTGTAGTTGAAATTCTGAAAACTGTAGCCTATCAGACAATGACAGAATCCTCAATGAGCACAGAGCTGCGAACCGAATAGTAAGTAACTGCTTTTTTAATGTATACTGTATGTAAGACATTTCTATATAATGAATATTGGAAATCAATATACACCAACGTGAGTTAACCCTGAACGGAATGACACTGACCCTCTTTTGGTAATATTCGACAAAGCTTCTACCCTAAGAACACAAGTCTGCCATACTGAAAATGTAATCTTAGTGTTCTTTAGATTTTGCCTTCCTTAAACCCAGATTGTAGTTTGTCTGACTAAAAAATAATACACATATTAACCATAGCATTATGACCACCTGGCTAATACTTTGTAGGTCCCCCAATTTTCCACCAAAACAGTGATGCACTGTGTGTTCTGACACCCTTCTATCACAACCAGCATTAACCTTTTCATTACTTTGAGTCTCATCTGTGTAGTGTTATTAAAGAATTCTATAAATGTCAATGAGTTTTACATCTTCATTCATGAGAAATTTCATCGAGTCCCGATTTGACTTGAACACCACTTACAGAAATCAGCAGAAACAATAGAAAACTTAACTGCTAACATTCTCCTTAAGCAAATATACATAAGTCATGGATTAGTGACCATGAGAACAATAAATGACAGGATTATGGTTCAGAATAAATTCTGATGAATACTCCTATTGTTGTTGAACCTTCATCAGTCAGTTAATATATTATAGCTTATACAGTAATAATCCTGTTCTTTATGTAGATTAAAAGTTCAAAGTAGGACACACTGACATTAGTGAAGGTGGGTTGTTGTGTCACATTAACGTTCACTTGCGAGCGCAGTCAGCCTGACCCACGTGCTCAGTCACTCACTCTCTAAGGAGCGCGCACACACACACGCACACATTGGGTAAGCATGAGCATGCTCTCTGACTGTTCTGTGATTCATGCCTGACCTTGTTCCTTTTCCTTTCAACTTCTGTCCTCCCTCCTCGCATACTGTATCTTACACCCAATTTTGGGAGACAGAATGAAACAGCAGCCATCCAGCTCTTTTAGCTCTATAGATTTCCTAATAGTTGACAGGTACCTTGGCTGAACTTCCACACAAATTGTACATGGTGTCCTCTTTAAGGTCCAAAGAATCTTTGTAGTGTCCAAGTGCTGCAACATGTTTGTTTAAGAGGAAGACAGATTATGGGTTTGTCCTATGCTTATGCAATACTTTTTGTCTTTTTATTCAGTGATATGTATTTCTAAAATAAATCGATGTTAGGGATCGTTAAGCCATGGAGCGTTTTTTTTTATGTTGTTGTACTTAATATTTTACTGAAAGAAAATTTCAGTAATTCTCTTTAAATTAAAGCTGATATTATGTATAATAACTGGTTTGTGTTAAAGGGATTTGGGTTGAACTGACATTTTAAAGAAGGCTGAATAATGGAGCCCTCTCATTCCTGTGAAAATCTAGTGAGTGGATTGCCTGAAAATCATTGGTTAACTTGCACACACAATCATTCATGAACACTACTTGGACGTTTGGGTGATTAAAGGAGTTCCCGGGAGGCCGGTGTATCAGACGACATGACGCAGGCAGTTCGATTATGGCTCTTACTTTTACTTTTACAAGTTTTCAACCATCAGGTTATTATTATTATTATTATTATTATTATTATTATTATTATTATTATGATCATGATTATTGATTTTTTTTATAAACCACATTCATAGTGATTTCCTGGGCTGCCAGTCCACCCTCCTACTGACAGCTTCATCAGTTAGAAGCTTGTGTATAGCATGTGGTATATATTTCATTTTACAGTACATTTGCTGAAATGAAAGATCCCCTATTAAATTCTTTAAAAAGCCTATAAGACAGCGAGTCATAGTGATTTCTAATTTTGCATTGGCAAAATGCAAATCTGGCAACCTACATAAGCCAAAAGTTTAAATATACTTCTCATCGTAATTGTCTTGATTTAGTCACTAGATCAGGCTGATTGAATAACACATTCTGAATTAATATGTGATAAATATTAAAATACTCATCTGAAGTATATAAAGCTTATGTACTGTATAAATTGTGGCATTACCATAGTTTAGCAGTAGGTGGCATTCTATTGCCTTGTACTTTACCTGTATGTATGTGCATGAGAGAGAGAGAGAGAGAGAGAGAGAGAATTTTAAATCAGCTCTTTTTATCAGCATGCTGTTGTAATGGCTATTAATGGGTACTAAATTTGTGCTTCCACTTTGCTCTCTATGACCTGACTTTTTGTTTTTTATGATACAAAGCACCAATCAAAATGTTACAAATTATTGCATTCAGGATTGAATTATATGAATTATATGTCCGTATAAACAACAAACCTTTACCTCAATGTGATCCTTTTCTAATGATTAGTGTTAAATATTACACATTATACATATACTGTAGCTATAGAGTATATAATCCGATATACTGCAGCTATTAGATTAGGTAATAAAGCACATCGACTTGTATGTGCTTCTTTAGCACAGTGCATTTTCTTTCACATTTCTGAATGTATAATAAATAGCATTTATTATACATTAAAGATGTAGCACCAAACCATACCGAGCCTGACAGCGATACAAGAATCCTGCCTGTTTTTTATTCACTGAATATCAAAGCGTTAGATGAGAGGAACCACAGTTAGTTTTCACACACAATATCTACCCTAATTTAACGATTACTTTCACCGCAGTGCTTTAGCGCCTTAGGGAGATCTTGTAACTTCTTCAATGGAATGCATTTCCTACTCTCTTCTGGTTTTCTTAAATGCTAAAGCAATGCTAATGATCAAAAGATTTGGGTTAATCTCTTATCGGGGTGAAAAGTAATGAACTACATGTACTTCATGTGTGACAGTTAGGGAAATTGGGGTAATGTTTTTGCTTATGTGAACTTTAAGAGAAGAGAAAATGAAATTCTCACTACAATTGAAATACAATTACTCCCAGTGAAAGAACCTCTTAATGCTTCATCATACCAAGACATTTTGGACAATTTCATGTTCACAACTCTGTGGGAACATTTTGGGGATGACCCATTCCTATTCCAACATGACTGCGCACCAGTGCACAAAGCAAGATCCACTTTTGGCAATATAGTGTATATGCATCTCATCATCTGTACACTAGCCAGATCTTTTGCTCTTTTACAAGATATAACCTTAATAATTTGTGAAGATTCCTCAGGAAGTGGAAGTGATGCTACATTCTAGGTAATAGGCAGATACAAGGTCTGTCCGGAAAGTATCCAGCCATGTAATATGAAAAATGATGATATTTAGAAACATTGTACATAGAACAATAATGCCTCAGTCCCCTTCAAAGTAGACAACTTGGGACCTTGCACACTTCTCCAAGCGTCTTTTCCACTGTTCATAACACTCAACTGCAAAATCCTTTGTTGGAATCGCCATCAGCTACCTTGTCGTATTTCCCTGAATCCCATCGATAGTTTGAAATCTGCCAAATCTGGGCTGTAGGGGGGCTTACTCACCTGGGTGATTACATGCACTAATTGCACCATCACTGAATGCCTTCTCAACCAGCCAAATAATTTCCATGGAGGAATGTTCAAGCTTAATGCAAAATTTGATGAGGATTTATTGCTCTACTCACTACAGTACATGGTTGCTCAGTGGTGTCCAGACTGACTAGTACAGTGAAGTCATACGCATTCCAGTCCACTTTCCTTGGCCACCAGGTTACATCGATGTCATGCAAACTGTTCTCGTTATATTAACAATGGCTGGATACTTTCTGGACACACCACGTGTACTGTATGTCTAGAACTAACTTTGTCTAAATTCAAATGTGATATCTAGCTTGCTAAAGAACCTATCAAGCTACTAAGCCTAACATCATTTGCCCACATTAACAACTGTTTTTGCTAAATGCATGCCAAAATTCATGACGTTTCTTGGTTTCTACAAAATGTTAAGATGGATATACTTATGAATCACTTATAACTTCAGTACAAGTCAAAATCATTCCGATGATGTACCTTCTACCATTACAAAGTGCCTACTACAGTTCACAAGTTGCTGTGTTAACAGCAATCTGGATACTTGTTGTTGTGACTACAGAAGCTATGAACCCCCAAATCACTTCCAAAATAAATTTCACCATATGCAGTATAGTATCTATTAACACATATAAATAAGCAGTTTAGTGTGCTAATTAATTTACAGTTAATTTCAATTCTCCAGCACCCTGACACGCCGTGCCGAACTCTGAGGGACGTCCTGATTCTCTAGAGGGATATTGAGGTCTCACCACCTTTGGATCAGATCCAGCAAATGGACCCTAGTTAGCTATATAGCAAAAGTTACCTTCCTTTATACTGTATACAGTGTCAGCCAAATGACTTTTTTGAAATATATTGACAATCACCATAATAAGAATAATGAGTTATTGAAATAATGAAATTGCTATACAACAATCAGTATTTAGGATGATGTCATTTATTCTTCAAAACCTGCTGGATCCGGCTGGGCATAGAGTAAAAAAAATCGTCTGCAGTACTTTGGTGTCACTCGCTCGATTCATGTCTGCTTGATTGCTTCCTGAAGATCATGTACTCACTTGAGAATTCCCGACATTTTGCCATTTTTGGAGATAGACCTAAAATTCGCTTTTGGAGCGGGACCTTCCACATGCAGTATTTGTTCAATCCATAAACTAAACCAGCTGATTCTAATTGGCACAACTCTTCAGCCATATATATTAGGCGCAAACTAATTACTTTAATTAAGTTTTTATTTCTCCCAGGAAGAACTACGTTATCCTAATACTTTTAGCCACTACTGTACTTCTGGTTGTTTACTTCTGCATACAGTAGCTCAGTTGGTTAGTCATTTGTTCAAAAATGCTTTAAGAAAGATTTGTAATTAGTATTGTTAATTAAGTAGACAGAGTAATGTGCAAATGTCATATTTTGCTAGGAAAAGGGAGTTTGTGTAATTCTAACAAGCTGTAAGGTTGATATTAGGTCTGACCACCATTATTCTTCAACACAGCCTGAAGGCTCTCTTAGGCAAGCTTTCTTGTGATTTCTTTAATGTAAGTTGTCTTTAGAAATAGTTCTCCATCCTTCTTGAAGGACATTCCAACGCTCTTCTTTGAACGATGGCTGCCTTTTGTTCGGTTGTCCGTCAAGATAATTCCACACTGCTTCAATAATGTTGAGATCCAGGCTTTGGGAAACCGGCTGGAAATGAGATCCAAAACTTTAAAGGGCCTTCAGAAAGCAGAGGGAAACTGTTCCTCAAGGCTACATGAAAAAAGGCAAGAAAGTCTGTCTCTTTGGAAGCAAAATATGAAGAATTAAAATGTGCCTCAGGACTTTTTCACTGTACTGTATAAAAGAGTCATTTTAAAAATAATTTCTCAATAGGCTTTTCACCAAAGGACTTATTTACTTTTCCTAGTAATTTTCTTGATCACTACTTTTACTTTTGCTTAAGGGAATTATAATTACAATACCATTACTATTATTCTTTCCACCACTGCCTCTTATTTAATTAGTAGTTACCTCATGTTTAAAAAATAACTACATAGTAGAAGCTGGTCCACATTGGATGTACAGAAGTGCCTAGTTCTACACTGCAGTGCTCAGACTTTATTGGGTAATAGGCAGGCTTTTAATACTAGGTGCATACCTTGCAATTCAGAATTGGTATTACTCATTAGTGTTTGCTTTTAAGTGAATGTTGAATAATTACTGTATTATATTACAGCTGTTGTGATGACGGTTTAAGTCAAACCAGCACTCATCATCTCAGGAGAACATCTTGGGTAGTGAGAAAGCTCTCTGATTTTAACCCACACAAAAGATTGTTAATCTGCCGTGAGTTAAAGCAACATTTTGAATCCAAACATGCATTGAAACAGTGGAAGTGAACAGATTTACCACCTTCCCAAAAAAATTCCAAAATGTTGCATCTGCAAATAAAATTATGGATAGTATTTTTTTTTTAGACAAATGTTGCAAGCTATTTTCACATATTTGGACATTAAAGGAGTTCCTGGAAGGCCAGCGTTTCAGATGTGAAGCAGACAGTCTGGTCATATCTCTGGCATACTAAGAAAGGTTTCCAAGCAGGTAAGCTCTGGGATAAACAGTTAAACATTGGGATAAGTGCATTAGTGTATCAGGGGATTATGTAGAGAAAATAAAAATAGTTTTTTCTCTCATATCTTCATTCTGATCAGTCAAAAGTCCTGGTTTGACTTGATCGTCTTTCATAGATTTCAAATAAAAAATTCACTTTTGGTTTTACCTTGGCAAGAAAATGCTTTTGTACATAAAGCTATACAACCTTCTCTCTAATTTTACAGTAGCATTATAGTATTCATTGACCCTGAGCTATTTGTATTTATTTGGTGATGATGACTATGATAGTGATGGTGTAAATAAGTAAAATCATGTAAACATTTAACCAAATATTGGCGTTTGATGCAAGCGCCATACGATCGTATGACCGTAAATTGTTGGCTATTAACCTGGGTTATATTACAGTAGCTTGTAAATCCAGTGTAATAATAGAAAGACATGTGCTAGGAGACGTAAGTATCTGGAAATGGTTCTACAATCATAAGCTGTAACCATGTAATATGAAGTACCATGTTCATTATGACTGACCCTAGGATAAGCCTGCTTTCAAGCATATTGTACAGTGTTGCTGCTTCAATGCATATGCACAGCCTCTGACAGTCCACTTTTCATTTTGGCACTAACGGAAAGGCACTGAACAAAGGGATTTATTAAACTGTCAACCTTCTTGAATGAGGAACAATGCAGCGTACAGGCCAGCTGTTTAAATTTAGCTCAGTCAAATTGGGCAGTTTCCTTCAACATTTTTTTTTTTTACCGTGCATAATCATTCAGCAGCACAAGAACAGTGGGGGTGGAAAGAAAAAAAAAACTGCATGTGCTGAGAAACACTGACTGAATTATTTAAAACTCAGTTCAGCCTTATGAAGTCATTTATCTCATCTCTTGCACTAGACCTAAACCGGGGCATTTTGAAACGTAAAAAAAAGGAAGAAAATTGCGCCGGCTTCAGGGTTTCGAAATTGCCTATTGTTAAATGGTCCTCAACAGGAGGGCTGTACGTTCTTGTAACGTGAACTGGATTAAACATCTCAGTTAGACGACGCCTGCGAGGCTGCAGTGAACACGCGTTGCAGCATCATTCCAGTGTCGGTAGTAAAACTGAGAATACACAGTGTTTCTGACAAGCTTTTGTTAATGTGAGTTGAAGCGTCATCTTCCCCGCCGCGGTTCCATGGAAACTGTGTTCTGTCTCACAGCTAGCGTGCTAACTTTAGCAGCAGAAATGCTGAAGAAATGATGGCTACATGGTCAAGATAAAAAGGCTCGCAGGGTTTGAGAAAGGAAACGAGAGAGAGAGAGGATAGAGAGAGATGAAGGCTTTCTATCACACAGGGCAGCCACCATGACCTATCACTAGTAAACACAGAGAGAGAGAGAGAGCGCATGTTACTGTGATGGATTTAATCCCTTAGGACAAGCTGCATACAGGGGAAGGGGAATGTTGGAATACGTTTATGTGTCATGAATGCACAGCAGCACATTGTCTTATGTGTTCCCCGCAATATATACCGTATATGCTACGACCATAACTCATACTGTAGTTGCATATGGGGCTTTTTATTCTTTATTGCACAAATCCCACGCAAGACACACACTGACTGTTTATCCAGTAGACTACTGCAGTTTACTGATTTTTCCTCTGCTTCTGCTCTGTTTAGATTCGCATAAGCCTAATCACTTATTCAGAAATGAACAATTCGCATAAACATACAGTGCACAGAAATTTATGCACAGATTTAACTTTTACTGTAGCTAGTCTTTTAAACTCATTAAGATATGCAACTATTAAATATTTAATCGGTTACATGTCTTGCTTTTCTGTTTTCAATTCATCTCGACGGTACATGTCACGTGGTGCATTATTAATTCATTACGCTTGCATAACTCTCTTGTTATAATAAATTTTTTAATGTAGAACACATACACTATTTGAGCGTCAACATACTGTAAGACTGCGACAATATTGTTGTACACACACAATTAGGCATAACATTAAAACCGGCTGCCTGATGATGTGTCGGCCTCTCTTGCTCCACCAAAATAGCACTGGCCCTTCAAGTCTGGGGTTCCACGAGATTTCTAAATGTATGTTGTGGTATCTGGCAGCAATTTGTAGTATCTTTTTTGTGCGATAAGACCAGAGGGGTTAGCTTTCGCTTTTTACACGCATCAGTGAGCCTAGGCGCCCCTACCCTGTTACTGCATCTACGGTTTGACCACTTTTAATAAAGTACTAATCACTTCACACAAAACCTAAGGTTTTAGAGAAGCTCTGACCTCTGGTTATCCAGCCTCACAATTTGGCCCTTGTCAAAACTACTCAGATCTTTATACTTTGTCTTTTTCTGCTTGTCATGTTGGAACAGAAAGGGGCCATTTCCACACTGATCTAGGAGCATACTGTAAATAGCATTAATAGTTCTTTACACTGGAAGTAAGGGAGCGAGCTCAACTCATGAAAAACAACCCCATACCTGTTCCATCATGACTGCGCACCAGTGCACAAATCAAGGTCCATAAAGATATGGATGAGTGAGTTTGGTACGGACGAACTTGACTGCACAGGCCTTGAGTCCTGACCTCGACCCGATAGAACACCTTAGAGGTAAATTAAAAGAGAGCCTGCGAGCCAGATTAGTGTTTGACCTCACAAATGCAATTTGTAAAGAATGTTGAGAAATTCCTATAAACTCACTGCTAAACCTTGTGGAGAGCCTTCCCAGAAGTGTTGAAGCTGTTATAGCTGCAAAGGATGGGCATTTATCATATTAAACCCAATGGATGTTACTGAAGTTCATATGCATGTAAAGACAGACGAGCAAATACTTTAGGTGATATAGTTTATATCCTAAACCTTGACAAGTGCTGTTGTAATGAGATAATGCTATTCACATCACATATATAACCTAATAGAGCCAGATATGTTATTGCCATGCTTATGTATTTCAAGCAATATTACACAACACTTAGTTCAGACCGATTGGACACAAGGCATTCCATGAGTGATAATATAGAGAATAACAGCAGTGAAACGTTTAACTATATATACTGTATGACTCTGCCTCAAGGGTGTTACACTACCATAACTGTTAAGCTGCGTTCCATTCCAACGTGTACTTCACAAGGTGCTCCCTGCTCCGTTTGCAGGGAGTGTTCGTGAAAGGAACTTCCCTTGACAAAACTCCACCATTCGAAACCCCCTGCAAAGTCACCACCGCCAAACGTCACTTCCTTCATGCGTTACCATGGTAACATAAGGCCCTCGGATACCTGCCGCTGCTGCCATGGAAATTTCACACTGCGGACATAAATGTTGAATATTTATTGAAACAAAAACTGATAGCATTATAAAACATTCTATTAGGACGTGTACAGCTTGTAAATACATGATTAATTAATTATAATAATAATTGAATATATATATATATATATATAAATATACTTTATAATACTAAGGAAGTAAAGAACTATTGTTTACTTGTTCCCTACAACATTCAAACATTTTCGTGGGAAGCACTTTCATGTTTATAATAAATGGTGTTATAAAAAGAACTGTTGTATAAAAGCAGTATCACACTCAGGGTTGTGCTATCATACTGAATATCGGCACTCAGCACATGTCTATGGCTTTATCACACCTGTGCTGAGTACATCAGAACTCACTTTGTGTCATATTGCATAATTAGCAAAAAAAATGACATCACCGGATACCCCATAGAAATGATGCACTTCCTTAGCGATATATTATTAGGACACAGGAATTCTTTTTTCATGGTTGTCTGTTTAGTCTCTCTGTGTGTCCAAAGTTATATCCAATCACAGCATGGTATACACTTCTTTGGCTGTGAAAATGTATTCTCTTCGGCTTTTATACTGAGCCTCAGGGAGTTTTCTAAAGACTCTTTGCAACATTTCCTGGCTGCATAGAGCCATTACTAACAATCATAGCTCAAGGTGGAGCATGTGTCTCATAGTGGCCCAGAAGGCAGTTGATTCATCCTAAAGTAGCATATTGTAAAAAGACCCTTGCAGCATCCCTAGTTTAAAGTGGTACCCTATTTTACTGCATAGACATTACGGAAAGGACAGTAATTTCCAAAAGATAATTAACCATAACTGATATGACATCCTGTGGCATATAGTAATCACACTTCATATAGTAAATAGTAATAAACTCAAACGTTGACCTGTTCAATCACACCTCTTTTTCAATAGTAATACATTTATTGTAACTTTAAACTGTTTATTTTTTCAAAAGATGTGTTAAAATTTAACTAAATAATATTTCTGGATGATATGTTTATTCATGTCTTGTCATCGGTAAATGCTCTGCAGAGATCTTTAGACTCCTGTCTAACCTGTAGCCTTATTAAGGGTGCTCAGGAAGCCGTAATGGATGAGGATGCCAGAAGAGGAAGCAGTCCGTAACGAGACGCTAATGAGGAGGTCAAGAGGCGAGGGCTATTAACTCTGCCGTATTTCTGTACTTCCTAAATGTCATCACTGAACATCTTAGTTCTGGTCAGGTGGCTTTCATAATTCTCTGACATTAAACACAGTTAAAAGAGTTAGGCATTATCATTCAATACAGGAACCTTTCAAACATAAGTGCTATAGCAATGATGGCTGTTTAAGTAGGACTGTGGAATCACAAATGTTTAATTTCAAGGAAAATTAAATGGTTCCCTAATGGGTCAAACAGAATGATAATGAGAGCTCTTCACTCACTTGTAAAATTACCTTTTTAAAATAATAATATTATATTTAAAAAAAGAAAATGACTGTTAATTGCTTGCCAAAAATGGCATGACATGTATGGCTTCCTGGGCACAATATATGGTCCTATATGGTAATGCTCTTCTTTTATTATTAAACATAGTTTTGATTTCTACTATAAGTGTTAGTAATTATCTGCTTTATCCTGTATACAAGGATTGTAGAGGCCTTAAGCCAAACCCAGGACACTTAGTGTATGAGGCGGGGTACATATATCAGGGTTATCCCCCCTGACAGAATGCCAGACCTTTACAGTGGCATAGCAGAGGTGCCTCCCCTGAATGTTTTTTGGGGGGAGCTGTGACGGTAACGCCGGGGCGAGCGGACTTTGGGAGTGGTCGGCTTGCCATCCGGCCTAACGTCAAGGAGTGCACAGGAGTAAGTGGAGCGAAATCCTCCGGAGCGCGCCGAAGTAAGACTGTATACGCTACTTGCATGCAGACTCGTTACATACTTCCTCTTTGAAGTAATAGGGCTCGCTGATTTCCGGTTTGTCGGTTATTGTTTTGGAGTTTGGAGGAAATGTTCAGAAATGTTCAAAAGTGTGTTTATAGATTTTAAAGACAGCAGAAGGTAAACAATGTACACTGTTGTGTTCCGCTGTGTACATCTTCTGCGTAGTTCAAGGGAACATTAAGTTTTCATAGTTTCCCTTTAGATGTGGACCTTAGAAAACAGTGGCTTTTGAACATACACCGAGACGATTTTTGTCCTACCAGTAATTCTAAGGTTTGCAGTAAACATTTTAGCAGTGATCAGATTATTGAACCGCAAACACCTGGCGCTGAACCTAGAATGATTACGCCGTTAAAGCATTGCGGTCCAGTGAGTGGTATCCGTCGAACCCATACTCATGGATGTAACGATGGATCATGATTACTGTAGCATTCCTGAGCCTTCATTATTAGACCTGGCATGTGTTAAAATAGAAGAACTTTCTAATGAAGTGGAGGAGCTGAAAAAACAGCCACAAGAGCTACACTAGAGCGTGACTGTACATTTACAGAACACAGTACAGGGTAGTATTTACAATGTGTTACCTATATATACTACTCTTAGTCTACCTCATAAGACTCTTGTCTGTTACAGGGCTGCTCTCTATCACTTTATTATACTTACAAGCTCTTATATAGTATATAATCTGGTTGTTTTGCAAATACAATGCACGTCAGTAACGTTAATCCGTGGGAGATCCTGGAGACAGCGGGTGTAAAATGTAGCCATTGAAAAAAATGCGAAAGTACAGTAGGTGTGCAAGTAGCACATTAGGTGAGCAAAAGGTGCAGCCGAGATTGGGAAGGCTATGGGCTCGCGATTCGACGCGTGCCGTTTAAACATGACGGAGCTCGGGGTGACCATGAGGTACGGGCCAGGAGGTTCATGTATGGTGGTGACCAGGGTGAAGAAGAACCCCCGACTGAGCGTCATTGAAAGGCAGAGAAAGAGGAAGGTATCAAAAACGTACAGTATACAAACCCTGCGGGAGCAGATGAAACAGCTCCAGGGACTGCTCACCCAGCTTAGCCTTAGTGGAGGCCTAGAGCAGCCAGTTAGCCGCTGCTGCGAGCCCAGTTCCTTCTCCTCTGCTCGACTTCGAGGACGCGGCGCTTTCTCCTCCTTCGCCCGGCCCCCGATGACGTCGTACCAGTTTCTCCGCCTGGCCCCAACGCATTAATGCTAGCGTTGCGGCCTGGCTCCGATGCCCCAGTGCCCACTCCGCCCCCCGGCAGGGTTAACCCCTAGAGGGCGCCTAACGCCCAAAGACTCTTTTTGTGTTTTTGTTTTGGTTTCTTTAGAGTTTAACTGCATTTCCCATAATGCACCTCGGTCAGGTGATGAGAGCACCCAGATGTGGCTGATTAGTTAGATTATAAATACCCTGTTTAAGTTCTGTTGCATTGTCTGGCATTTGTTATATTAAAAGTCATCTGTTGTGCTCTAGTAAAGTATGTTTATTTGTAATTATCGTTAAAAACCATCTATTAGTCATCACCTCTATGGGCATTTATGCCTCGTCAACACCAGCACAAATAAGCCCATTATGACAACATCCTGGTGCCAATCCACACTCATTCACACACTACAGGCAATTTGGGAATGCCAATTAGCTTTTGAACTGTGGGAGGAAACCGGAGTGCCTGAAGTAGACCCACCAAGCACGTGGAGAACATGCAATCACCATGCATAGACGCGTGGGAATTGATCCCTGGACCCTGGAGGTGCAATGTGACAGTGCTAACCACTAAACTACATGAACATTTTAACAATCTTCTGTACATGGTAAACTTGCCTGCCTGTTTGAGAATGGGGGGGGGGGGGGAAGCAGGTAAGCAGACCCATTTAGCCAGCTAGCATCTATGCATTTTTAAACAGTGGCTTTGCTAACTCTACTGTCACCATTGTGTACCATTGTATTGGTGTACTATTCCATTTCGATTTGTGAGTGTGTATGTGTCTAGGTGCCAGGTCTAATAGTTTTCCACACCTACTCTTTATTACTGTATGTTATACTGTATCACAGTGTCAAGAGAACTGAACATTTTCCTAATTTTTCCCAATAAAACACTATTTTAATGTATCTAATGTATAATAAATAGCTAAAAGTACATAGTGACCTTCTATAGGAATTACTAATTGAATGTGTGTAATAATGAATGTCATTATTAATTTCATATATTTACTGTATTTTATATGTGTCACCTGTGAATCATACAGATCATCAAATCATCAAAAAAAAATTTATATTTCCCAAAGGTAACCCAAGTCGCTTCATCAAGGGAAAACAGCTGTCCAAACCTGCCTGGCCCTATGCCAATGCCAATTTCCTCCCCTCCATCCCCCCCGCAACTGTTACAGTTTTGAATTTTAAGGTGTATATCACCAAGGAGACAACTTTATGTCTCAGTATATTTATATACTGTATGCCTCACCGTCCCTATCAGTATGAAAACTTCTTTGTCCATCCCAGCTGCATAAAAAGGAAGCAGATGTGGGAGTGAATGAGAGGACGAGTGGGATATTTAATAAATGAACATAAACCTGTGTTCAATTAATGGTGCTTTATTTATAATGTGTCTTGCAGTGACTGAAGAAGGAGCCGAGTGAGAATCAGACAGCACTCTGGTGAGACTGTTTTTTATATATTATTGTTTTAGTTCACTGTAAACACGAATAAGTTGGCAAAATTCAAAAAATTTGAGGCAATCAGTAATGATGTTTCCAGTTTTGATCAGTAGCGATGTTTCCAGTTTAAATAAATGGAACTATGAGTTTTTGAGTTTGTTGTGCTCATTCATATTAATCGTTTTTTACTTGCATTATTGAGTAGCCTAACTCATACTATTTAATCTTCTTCTTCTTTGTCTTTCGGCTGGTTCCTTTCAGGGGTCGCCACATCGAATCATCCCACAGCGAATTATCAACTCATACTATTTAATAGCAATTATAATTTTTTTTTCAAATTAAATAAATTGTTGTTGGTCTTTCGAAAAGTTGATTTATTTCAGGAATTAAATTCATAAACTTATACTTATATATACAGTATATATTACAAAGAGACTGATCTATTTCAAGTGTTTATTTCTTCTAATTTTGATTATGGCTTACAGCTAATGAAAACCCAAAATTCAGTATCTTAGAAAAGATTTTTTACTTTCATATAAAAAGAGGACTTTGGCCCACTGAGCAACAGTCCAGACCTTTTTGTCCTTAGCCCAGATAAGATGCCTCTGGTGTTGTCTTTAATTCAAGAGTGGCTTAACACAAAGAATGCGACAGTAGTAGCCCATGTCCTGTACTGTATACTGTACGTCTGTGTGTGGTGGCTCTTAAAGCACTGACTCCAGCTGCAGTTTCACAATCATCTCAAGGCTGCGCTTATTCCTGTTGCTTGTTCCCCCCCCCTTTTTTTTTTTTACATTTTTTCCCCCATACATTCAACTTTCTATTAATGTGCTTGGATACAGCACTCTGTGAACACACAGCCTACTGAACCAGACTGAGAGACTATAAATAGGTAATTAATTAGTTAGTTAATAATTAATGCTGTAAATTAATTAATTTATCATGAGACTATTGGAAAATGAATAGTTAATTAATAGTTAACACTTGATTTTGGGTTTTCATTAGCTGTAAGGCATAATCATCAAACATTAAAAGAATATATCAGTCTGTGTGTAATGAATGTACAGTATATATGAGTTTCACTTTTTTATTTGAATTACTGAAATAAATCAACTTTGCAAATGATATTTTGATTTATTGAGATGCACCCATAAATATACAGTAGCACCGCTCTCTCAACCAGCCTCATGTCAACCGGGCTGTCTCAGATGCCTATGGAGCTCAATGTGGTCTTCAAAATATCTAAATATTCTTAAGACGTCACTCAACCCAATATGCAGCTGAATATCTGATTATTCAATAGGAAAATCTGTCTTTGTGACATCAGCCTTTTAGTAATCTAAGCCCCACATACTGTGGTCCACAGTGGGTCCGCAATCTTTTGTACACATCAAGCTTCAATAATCATGTCACGAATGTGGCTATATGGTAAAATCTAGAATGGGATGTTTAAAAAGCACATACTGTACTGTATGAGTGTCCACATACTTTTGGTTACATAATGTAGAAATGCCATATCCCAACAACAGACCTTTTGTGTTGTTTTGTTTCACAAAGGTTCGATTCTAATTAGCTTGATGGACAGATGATCTCAATTTCTGGATTAGTCAAGATGTTATATTGTGCTGTATTTGTCCTTATCTAATTAGGATGTAGCAGACTCTGGTACGACAAAACCAAATCAATTCTTTGTCGTCTGTAATGAAAATATAATAAGAGCTTACTGAGTAACAGAGTGAGCCAAAAACTTACTTCTTAATAAAAAACATTAAGCCTGAGGGATCACAGAGCCAGCTGGCTACCTCTGTACCAGCTGGCTCAGTAGTTCTTTAGAAGGCTTGACCATGAGTGGAGCCATAGCGATTAAATATATGCTGGACGCGGCTGGATACTGATGTTTAAGTGATTCTGTTTCTGTGGACATATATACTGAGCATCACTCTTTTGCTTTTCTCAGTAGAAAGATTTAGACTTGAGTGTGTGTGTGTGTGTGTGTGTGTGTGTAGGGGCGCGGGGGGGGGGGGGGGGGTTAATGCGGTGCACTTTTAGTAAGAAAACACGTCGTAACAATAGATCACCTGTGACAAACCATAAGATAATGCAGAAGTTAATCGAGTAATATCAGGTAATATTTTTATTTTTTTTTAGGCTCCAAACATAATTCTCACTCACTCACTCATCATCATCACTGCTTAATTCTGTATTCAGGCTCGCGGGAGCCTGGAGCCTATCCCAGGAAACAAGGAGGGGTACATCCTAGACAGGGCACCAATCCATCGCAGGGCACACACATACACACACTATGGACAATTTGAAAAGAACCAATTAACCTGGACTGTGGGAGGTACAGTAACCCACCAAGCACAGGGAGAACATGCAAACTCTATGCACACAGAGATGGGAATTGAACCCGGAGGTGGTGAAAGGCGACAGTGCTCACCACTACACCACCGTGCGGCCCCAAACATAACCATCAATAAAAATACATAGTACCTTAATGTTGGTTAATGGTACTCCTGCTATCCACTGTTGTTGGTAGTTACATTGCAAAAGGTCAATAATTTGTGTCAGCACCATTCATTTACTATTACCTCTAAAGCGCAGGGCAATATTTTCTACTAATCAGTCTATAAACCATAATTTCATGACGTGTTGCTCTTAAATTCCCATCCTGCTGTTTGGCACTAACATTAAAGTTGTCCCTTTGTGTTAAATATTTTTTTTAAATAATGTTAATATTATAGATTTTTCAGGTGGCATAGTCGCTTAGTGATTAGCACTGTTGCCATGCACCTCCAGGTTCTGGGTTCGGTTTCCACCTCTGGTCTGTGTGCATGGAGTTTGTATGTTCATTCCATGCACCAAGCAAGGTTTTCTTCCTACGGTCCAAAGATATGTGAATTGGCATTCCCAGATTGTATAGTGTTTAAATGGTTGTGTGTGTGTGTGTGTGTATCCTGCGATCGATTGTTCTTGATCACAGGATAAAGCTGTGATTTTTCCAGCTGTTGAATCACGGACACTTAATGCTCCTCAATCATTTATCAGAAATAAACACTCGCCTTCAGGCCAGACCTGCACACATCTAATTGATCTTTGGCCATGATGAATAATCTTATTGATTTTCCAGTCACCTTCCTATACAGTACTAAAATGTTACCTGATCATAATGATAATATAATATCAGATCATCTCCTAGTGTCTACCATGGACTAACATGCAAATTTGTAGCAAAACACAATTGTAAAATGGTGAGATTACATCTCACAGTGCTGAAATTGTGATTAAATCATTGCCTCCTTGTTGTGTTTGATGTAAGTCACACGTCTAAAAAATGATTCAGAGAATGGTCATGGGGTTGGCAGTGGCATAATTAGAAATTTTTGCTTGTATGAGGCAATTTAGAAAACCATCTTTGTTTTCATGGTCTGTACAAATGAAATTAAGTAAGTGTGACACGCTCATGCATTTCAGGTGGAGGTCAGCCAGCAGCAGGAAAATTCACACTGTTTTTTTTTCTCTTTCTTTTAATAATTTACAACTACTTAGTCTAACACACATCTGCAGTGGGAACAAAATATTTCCTCTGGTGATGCCATAGCCCTTTTTACCACTAATAAGAGAAGAATACACTGAATTCTGCACAAAACACTTTCTGTGCTTATCATTTTATGAATGAAACCATGAAATTATACTTTTACAATTCAGAATACTATTAGTTAGACTATTTCCCCTTTCAGTATACTATTATATATTTATTACACTTTCCTGAATGAAATAATCAGCCAAATAATACCTGTAGTACATTTGCACGCAGCCCTTTAAGTTGTTCTACTTACAAGTTCCAAAGAGTCAAATTTCATCATTCATCCTTCCTTGATCATCAGTGCAGGTGTCTTTTATTATCTCTCCAGAACAGCAATCAATGATCCATAAGCTGCATTACAGAAACCAAGTGGAGCCTGACTACATGATGGCATAACTTCCAGTAAAAAATAAATAAATCTGGGTATGACATTGGCTGAAACCCTAGTGGACAGTGACCCAAGCATGGATTATAGAGCTGTGAAACAGAAATGCTACCCGTGCCACAAAAACAGCTTACTGCCTCAGCTACACTTTAAAGAATATAATCATTGTTAATCATTTGTGAATTGGTTTTATTAAAACACAGGTATGTGATGAGACACATGCCTCAATGCTGCTTATGTTCACATACACTTGTGTTTATGTTTTACCCTTGTGTGGATCTGGCCCCTTGAGGCGTGGCTGTCCGGGGACACTAGGGTGTGCCGTGGTTTCTAGTACTGGGATGTTGGTGGTAGATCCTTTCTGGGCCATCTATGGATTACTTTTATTTTTTTGGCGCATGCCAAGGTTGCTCAATCAGATGGAGTTTGGAGGCTGGATGTTTCGGCTTCCTTTGCCTGCTGGGCCCCATGTAAGTGTCAGGCTGTGATGCACTGGGTGTTCTGGTGCCATGGCCAGGATTGAATTTTTTTCTGGATTCGTGCTGCATCAGTTTTTCAGACCAGAGAGACCAGACCAGACGGCCTCCCCTTTGGTCCTTTGGCTCCTTGAGTGCAAATGATCCAGTCACGAATTTACTGGTAGATAATCAATAATAATGTTATTCAGTTTACTGGTTGGTGGTTTTAATGTTAAGGCTGATTGGTGTATAGTTAGCACCAGTAATGTATAATTAAAAAAAATAAATTTATCAATAAAACCATAGACTAGATGTTATAGAAAATACAACAGAGAGAAAAAAAGAATAGAGTTCTCATTTAATCATCGTCTATACCATCTTATTCTGTATATAGAGTCACGGGGGGCCCGGAGCCTATCCCAGTAGACTTAGGGCACACACATACACACATAAGGCAATTTGGGAATGTCAATCTGCAGATCCGAGGCGGGAATTGGACCCGGATCCCAGAGGTGCATGGTGACAGTGCTAACCACTAATCCACTGTGCTGCCAGAATGGGAGTTTATTTTATATAACTATGCAGGGAGCATTTTTCTTAGTCACAGATGCAATGGCATTTTCATTTAGACCTGTAACACCTGCCAAACTATAACAAACAATTCAAGGACATATTTATATTGTGTAACCAATCCAACTCTTTGTGTAAATTTGCTTTAAAATACCTACACATGTCATGTTTGACATAATATATGTACAATACAAGCTTCAAATATAGTACTGCGCTTTTAGGTTTTAAAGTCTATGAAGGCATCCGAATATTGTTTATCTTTAAAAGACCTCTGGTGTTTTTCAACCTTCATAAGTTGATAATCTGTGAATATGACCACTTCAAAAGACCATGAGACCTTTAAATGCATTGAAGGTCAGACCAAAAATAACAGTACTGAAGCCCTATTTCTGCACACAGCTACAGTATAATGGTGCCTGAATTATATCAACAGGGCCTTCAAGCATGACCTGCATGACCTCTACTTTTATAGAATAAACATTATAAGAGAGACAATGTGTATACTTTTTAATGCATCAACTTGGCGCTTAAGGAGATTTTAGGTGTTAAAGTGTTTCCCATACTGCTTGAATTATGTCTAAATACGGTGACCTTTAAATGACAGCTTTAAACCTTTTTATTTCATTCGTTCAGAATAAACCTTATTTTGTTGCACAAGTCACTGAGATTAATGAGCAGCCCTTATCTTGTTCAATAAATGATACCTGTTCTTTAAGCAATCATATGTCTCGCCATAGACTTTTTAAAAAACCTTTTCACTGTTATGAACTCATGAGACTAAGAATACCTCCTTGCATAATAATTCCTCTGTTTGCCTGAACAGGGCAGATGAAGTTAAATTGGGATTAGTCTAAGTCAAGGGCACTCAGTAAACGTGTTGTAAATGCTGACTAGAACTTCATAATAGGACTTAATGGTGCAGACTTAATGGTTCTGTTATACACTTATTACTGCCTGCATTGTCTTTTAAATTGCTGTTTAAAATTCCCTACGTCTTTGCCTGGATGCATATGGTCTTCCTACAGTATTTATGTTGCAGATTGTGTCAGTGCAGTCATGTCCAATCAGACAATCTTTCCATAAAGATTTATTGAGGTCTTAGTACTGTGTATTGGAAAAGTCTTGCAATAGCACGGAGGAGTCAACCTTATTATGGGCATTTTTCATTACTTTTTCGTCTATAGCATACTGCTGCGCAGCATGGATTCTCCTACTGATAACAATCATGACCTTCTGATCATGGGCAGTCTTTGACACCGGACAGGTACAGTACTGTAGGTAATGCTTGGCATCACAATGCTACACTGCCTTACAAAAAAAAAAAAAAAGTTTATTATTTATTAATTATTAATTATTTGCCTGTCTCAAGCACAGAAAACGTAAATATTTCAATTGCATGGATGAAATGTGGTCAAGAAAAAAAGAAAATCATGCGTAGAGATTACCTAAACACCTGGTGTGAGTAAAACCCACTAGAAAACTCACAGGAGTGGGACTAAACAACTGTGTGGCCATAAGAAAGCCACTTGCTAGTAAGACTAACTAACAGAAAAAAAAGCTTCAGTTTGCTAGAGATGATAAAGATTTTATTTTTGAGCAATGGAAAAAGGTCATGCGGTCCAACCGGCCCAACCAACAGGCAATACAGGTGGTTGCCTAGGTCTCCGCCTTACGACAAGGGCCCTGCACATGTAATTAAAAGCATTGCCTTCTCACCATAATAGAAAGTGAATTTAAAAAAAACTAAATAAATAAATGATAGGACATAAATAAATAAACATGTTGTTGTACTCGCAACACATGGACCCTTTAAATATGATACATTTCACAACAATGGTGTGTAAAAAAAAAAAAAATTACCCACCATATTACATAGAAAGGTAATGTAAAGCTCTATAATTTATACATGACAAATTGATAAAAACAATAATAAATACAAAACAACAGTATAAATAAAAGCATAAAGGATTTGAAATGTACACAGAAGCACCACATACTAATTTGCACAACACTGCCTGCGATATACAGGGAGAACCGGAGTGCCGTAATGATCATAGTATTCGTGCACATAGATTCCACTATATCTCTTCAAATTGCTCACGTTTGATAGAAAGTCAAAAATGTTCTAAAAACATTATACATAATACATGATTTATTGCTTCATTTATATTTATTTTGTTTCATGTATATATTTTGTTTACTTTTTCAAGCACATTTGTACATATATTTGCGTTACAATATTTTGCAATTCTTTACCTGCAAATGTTTAAATTGATTAAATGTTTTTACACCATTTATTGTATGTAGAATATTTTATACCTAATGCACAATTATACTCTTAAATATTTTAATTTTATGTGCTTTCACCTAACTTGTGAAATTGCGATGACAGTTATTTACACCAGTGGGCCCAATTTTTGCGAACTCGACCAGGGCCTCGGCCGCACAACCCCACAGGCCGGCACTGTGGGTAAGAAAGAAAGCACATACCCATCATGCATAGTGCAATGGAGGCAGTGTTAAGCTCTAGTGTTATTTTTGTTAGTCAGGTCTAGATTAAAATAAAGTCAGCTGAAGACCTGCATGTACTGAATGATGAGGTTATCACATAAGTGCATTTTTGCTTCCCTGATGTCACAGACATATTTAAGGACTCAAATAGTAAAAGATTGGTTCTGGGAGCATGGGGAATCATTTTCACATATGAATTGGTCACCACATTGTACACTGTAATTAATGCTAAAGGTGGTTAAACAAAATATTACTTTTATTATTTTTGTGATCTTTTTTTTGACAGGTAGGGCATTTATCGGAATAGAATCTGGCCTTCCGTAGCCACTTATATAGGTTGTTTGAATTTCCTGGATCAAGCTGAATTAATGGCTTGGTTTGACTCAGAGAGGTGAAAGCATATGAGAAGGATTCAAGCAGAAAAAATAAGTGCATTTACCATCTGACAAAGAGCACAACTGGTGCTATCATAGAGGAAGTACAGGAAAGCCAAATACTACTCTGTGATAATAGATTACACTCCTGTTGTGAGTCAGCGGGAGCAGGGCATTAATGGTGTTGAGAGCTTTACAGTGCATGGCCTCATTCAGGAAGACACTTTTTAGATCAAATAAAAATGCTAGGTTTGCATGATCCGTGTGTCACAGTCAAACACACTATATTGCAACGAAAGGAACATACTATTGTATATTGCAAGCAAGTAATTTAAAGCAAAATGCTAAAACTTAACAATATAAAGAAGAAGAAGACACTTCACCTTGTATCCAATGATACATCAACTCATTTGTGTGATTTTTTATTATTATTTTTTTTTATTAAAGTGACCTCACACGCTATTCAGTGAAATATACAGTGCTTACAGTACACATCAAGACGCTTACAGTAAATATTCTACCATCAACCAAGTGAAAATGTAGGCTGGAAAAAGGCCTAATGAAAAGTTATTACGACGTTGACATCCATAAAAGAATTCGTGATGAGGAAAAAAAGAGTCGGACACATCTGTAAAGAAATACAGATATGGCTTTTCATGTAATACCACGGTATAGTATAATATATTTCTTTCCAGATATGAGAAATGAGGAAGCATGAGGTGCATCACAGTATAAAGAAAGAGAAAACCAAACAGGGGTTGTATCCTGCTCATAACAGATGTAGTGCTTCTCCAACTAAAGGAGATATTTTCAAATTTTAAACATTTCTATGCATGGATTTCTCAATGCCCCTGAGAAAATAAGGGACAGATAGCAAGTACGTAAATTGGAGACTCTTATAGATTTGAGCAAAAGAATAGAGGTTGTTAATGCAGATTATCTAAATGAAAAATATCTTTCTTTAGATAATTGCATTTGCAGGCATACAGTATGTATGTTCCTAATAATGTGGCCAGCTGTATATACCACAAGGGCAATATCTAACATGACTTGTATCCTATTTTAAGTATACCTCTTCTTCTGACTTCTTCCACTTTTTAGAGTGTGAGTGGTTTCTCCTGAAAGAATTTTTCCCTCCAGGTTTGCACTAGCTGTTTTCTAAATTGAGCATGACATCAAGAAGTCAGTGAATGTGGACTAACTGCAGGATTCACTGAAGCTTGAGCTTATAGTGCCAAGTTTTCTTCAAGTTTGCCATCTACACTTTGCCCGCCATCCTACACCTGTCAAACGACAACAACAACAAATCCTTATAGATCTGTTAAGATATCTTATAAATAGTTCATGCCAGGGTTTTTGGAACCTGTGCATCTGGGAAGGAAGAAGGATGAGACAGACAGTTTTAAGTATTGCATTTAATGGCCCGAACATATGGAAGTGGCTTCGGGCGAGGGTCAGGATTGTATCGGGGATGTGGCAATAACTCCCAGACGAGATCCTTTAATGTGCAAGTTATGTTTGTGAATTATTGTCTGTACAGTTCCCAGAGACGGATGTGTCTCTTCCCAAGTTGGTGACAAGTTATCCATTGATTTTCAGGAATCTGGCGTTCTACTCAACGAATGTTCATGGGAACGACTGCAGTGGGCTCCTAGCCAACTTGGCTGGGCTAAACATCTCTTTAAAATGTTTACACCATTTAAATGTTTTACTCCGGCTAAGAGTCTCATCACTGCACTGTCCTTGAAGTCTGCTGTAAATGTCAACTGGTTTTATGCCCTCATTTAAAAGAATTGTCCTGGTTTAACTTGAATGTTAAAAAGGTAGCAGATTGCCTTAGTATTTTTAGTGGAGTAAGTGTATGACTAGACTGGATTTAGATCCTTGTACTGTATAAATCTTAAATGGAAGGAATATTGACACTGGATACCAATAAACATTCCATAACTAACAAAAACTATATTGCATGTAGTTACAATGCAGAGTTTACAATGCTGACTTTAAAAAGGGTCAGAATAAAATAACTCATTAGTCTCATTTAAAACAACGCAAGCTATCTTTGTGAGAAAGGAAACACTGGAACTGCTAATACGAATTTATACATTGCCAACCTACAAAAGGGCACAACCACACACCCACTCATATACCCAATCATACAGTACATACTGTACACTACAGGCAATTTGGAAGCATCATTTATCTTACATGCTTTTGGACTTTGAGGGAAAATTCTCTCAGAGAGCTCCTATCTTAGCCTAAAAAGTCCTAGCTGGGAGTCCTAGACTAAAAGTGATTTAGATAACTTCTTAGAACATCTCTGAGTTACACAGTTAGTTACTATATTTAAGTTCTTACATTTATTTACCATACTGAGTTTATTACTTGTTATGCATTTCAAATTGATGACAGCAAAATGGCTTAACAATTTTTACCTTAGAAGCTGTTTTTAGGGATAAGATGTTTTGTAAATCATTTTTATTTTTACTAAGACTTAGTCCTCATTTTAAGGGAAAATTCTAAGAAAACCTCATAAATTTAAGATTTTTCTTAGAATTTCACCTTTCAACTTTTAGGCTTAAGAAGCTTTGTGAATACGGTCCCAGGTTTATAGCCACATATGCTGAAAGAGGTAGTAGGAAAGGTGAATATTTATGCAGAATATATTAAAATTTTAAATTGATACTAAGTGCAAATGAAAAAGAGATTGTGCAAAATGTGTGTATTGTGTAAATACGCAGGTGCATGTAATGTCCACAGGAGATGTTTAACCTTTTCAGCTCATTTTATTGTCCTGGAGGTCTGTAGTTCCTGAGTTCTTAAAGTGAACCACAAAAACTGCAGCCAATCTCTCTCTCTCTCTCTCTCTCTCTCTCTCTCTCTCAGAGCCAATGATACATGGCAGGCTCATCTTGACCTTGTCAGTAAACAGGTCAGGTCGGATTTAATGATGGAGGTGTAGAAATGTACCACTGACAGTGGCAGACTGAACTTCTTGAGTTTCTGTAGGAAGTACATCTATTTCTGTGCCTTCTTGGTTAGGTTACTGATGCTAAGCTAAGTCCTGACTAATGATTGTGCACAGGAAGCAGAAGGACTTCCCAATACTGATTGCAGAGATACACAGGGTTCTTTATCTTCATAAAACAATAAAATAAGATATACCCTAATTCATCCCACAGTGGAGGAATTTCTTAATCTTCTAAAATAAAATTAAATGTCTAAAATCAACTAATATGTCCATTTTTTTAGGGCGTTGAGCTCAAAGTTGTTTTCTCTGTGCCAGTTTACAAGATGGTTAATTTTTCACCTGTAGTCTGATTCATCACCACTGGAGATGAGCCCAATCAGGGGAACTTCAAGAGCTTAATAGACTGATGACTGGAGGTGCAGCTGTTTGTGTACAGGGGGAAGACTGGATGAGAAAGAACACAGGCTTGTGGAGAAACAGTGCTGATGGAGAGGGGGGTGATATGTTTCCACAGCTTCACATGCTGCTTCCTGGCTGTCAGGAAGTCTGTGATCCACCTGCAGATGGTGTCTGGTACATTCTGCTGGAGATCTTGTCCTGGAACAGAGTTGGTATTATTCGATTAAATGCTAAATTAACTCCAGAAGGATAACACTTATATAATTTCCAGTGGAGTCCAGGTACTGGAGTATAAAGTGGAGGCCTATGTTTACTGCATCTTCTGCAGACCTGTTGGCTCTGTAGGCAGGGGGTCCAGGTGTGGGTCTTTGAGGTAGGACAGCACAAGGTGCTCAAATAATTTCATTCCGAGAGAGGTTAATGAAATGGGTCTGTATACATTAGGTCCTGTGGCTGTTGGCTTTTTGGGAACAGTGGAAGATTTGGAACAGGCTGGAATGTGGCATATATCCAGTGTGGAAGTAAAAGAGCTGAACAGCCCAGTGCAGCACACTCTGGTGCAGCTGCTTTGCATGGATTTTGTCACTTAAACAGCCTGTTAACATCCTTCTCGTGAATAGTAAGTGTTGTGCTAAGTGTTGATATGTGAGGAGAAAGAGGGCAGCTGAGAATTGAGCCTCAGCTAAGCCTCAGGACTTGAAGCTGTAGAGCTGGAGACAAGCATTAATTGGGGATGGTTGGTCCTTTTGTCCTTCAAAACACCAGAATACCTCATTCAGGTCATTACTAGAAGCAGGTCGTTAATAGAGTAAGGGGCTTTTGATTTGTGATTTGTAATCTGTCCAGACAGAAGCAGAATCATTGGCTGATTAATTGTTTTTGAAGCTTCTTAGAGTACAATCATTAAGTCCCTTTTTCCACTCACTTCTGAACACATCTTCTTTTCCCAACCTGAGCTGTCTTAGTTTAGCTGGGAACCAGGGTTTGTCATTGTTGAAACTCAACCCTGGTACTTGTTGGTATGCAGCAGACTTAACAGAAAGTGATGTAGGATGTCACAGACTCACAGTGTTTTCATCCAGACTGTTGTCAACAGCACCTGAAAACATCCCAGTCAGTACCTTGAGAAGACCTTCATCAGTCCAGACCTAAGTGACACCATAGGGATTTGGGAACTCGGAGCACAAATGATCTGTAAGCTTGTAAAGTTCTATTTGAGCAATGCCTAAATTATTAGAGTGTATCAAAAAGATGTACAGTATAAAAGAGTTGCAAAGGGGAAGTTATGCTTTATCTGATGGACATCAACATGCCAATATTTGTGGTTCAATTTGTAGCCAACATAATGGGGTTTGGAAAAGAGGTATGTCTACCTCCATGACATTATAGAACTGTATTTATTTACTATATTCATTGCCATTTCTACTTGTGTCAAATATTTATCATACTGATGGGTTATGATGGGTTCTTTCTCTTAATTAACATTTGCACTTGATGTGTTATTTTGTATTTATTAATACATGTAATAAAATTTTAAATCTATATCGAAGCTTGAGAGTTCTCAGTTTTAGGATTTGCTGTTTAGGTGGCTCGGAATAGAAGCAGACAGATTATAATTTAGCTGTGGAACAGCATGAGAGAACAGCACATATCTCTTCATCTACTTAAATGATGAATGAGGTGAGTGGCAGTGATGAATCCTTGTTTAAGGCATTGCATCAGGACTGGGGTTCTGCAGCACCTAACAATAAAGTTGCAGAGGGTAGGAAATCAGATATGAAGCTTACAGGAAAGTGAAAGGCCATGGTTATGTACAGTATGGTTACATTAGATACGTCCCATCTAATTTAGGGTAAGTTGGGTTTACTGATTCATTCTTGCAACAAAGTAAGCTCATTAGAAAACATTTTAAGTAGGAGCAGGAAAAAAAAACAGCAGGTAAAATTGGTCTGCAGGACTGCAGGGGATTTGACCAGAATATGCAGGAGCAGTATAAACAACAAGCAATAAAAGAAGGAATGGTGTTAGCGGTGAGACCAAGAGTATGATAATGGCCTTAATTCATCATAGCATTAATTCAACGAGGTGCAGGATACATTCTTAGAACGCTTGGTCCATATTTACATAACAAAAAACGCGCAGTTGCTACAAATTTGTCGGGTGTGTGTCTTAGATGCAAATCTCCCGTTCCACCACATCCCAAAGGTGCTCTATTCAACTCATAGGCATGTTCCAGAAACTAGTTTGTGATCATTTTAGCTTAGTAACAGGTGCACTATCCTGCTGGTCATAGAGAATAATTGTTAATACAAGGCAGGATAGATCCATTCTTTTATGTCGATTATGCCAAATTCTGACCCGACCATCATGTTGGAGCAGAAATCAAGATGCATCAGACCAAGCAGCATTTTTCCAATGTTCTACTGTCTAATATTGGTAAACCCATTTAAACTTTAGCTTTAACTTGTCTTTGTTGACAGGAGTGGCACCTTGTGTGGCCTTTTGCTTTTACAGTATGTTTTTTAGAGATGCTCTTTGGCATGCATTGGTTGTAACAAGTTGTTATTTGAGCCACTGTTGGCTTTTTTATTTTATTTTTTAGCTTAAACCAGTCTGGCCATTTTCCCAGCCAAAATAGACATGGTGTCCTTTTTCATTCATTCCTTCATTATGGACAAGTTGGAAGTTTAAATATTTGAAGAGAGCAAGTCATCTGCTTCAACTGCTCA